>NC_080382.1:11608444-11845736 GCF_014773155.1 Arachis stenosperma | reverse complement strand
TTTTTGAAAGTTTATTTAAAAGTTTCTTTACAAATTATATTCGTAATTCGTAACTGATTTTCTCATTCAGCTAGCATGGTTGTTATAAAAATCAGTAAACTCCCCTTGAAAGCTTCAACTTCACTTCACTTGCTTCAATCACCGGGTGCCTGCCTTCTCCCAACAATCATTGCTGCTATGTGAGAGTGATGGAGAAAATGATCAAATCTCTCTTCCAATGCTTTTTTGCATGCTGGGTGAGGTAAGCTATATTTTGTTTTTCCATGAAGTAACACAAAACAATATCGTAAATTTCTTCTTTCTCTTTTTCTGAATTATTTTGTACTTGATTGCCAGGAAATCCCAAATACGAAATTCTTATTTCGCCAGTCTTCCAGTCGATATAATTACCGACATCTTTGTTAGACTTCCTATGAAATCTGTTATCATTTGTAGATGTGTTTGTAAGTATTGGAATACATTGATTTCTGATCCAAATTTTGCCAAGTTACTCTTTACTTATACAACTCCTGCTACCATGATCCGACACTGCCATTCAAGAATCTTTCATCTTGTTGAATATGATCGAATTAAATGGAGAAAACAATCCATTCTGTCTCAGTTTGTTTGAGGTCCTGGAACCCAATAATAGTAGCAGCATAAAACTTCATCCTAAATTTGAGATTCCTCTTCCTATTCCCAAATCATTCCAGAGTAAAAGAGTTTATGTTAACGTGCATTCTTGTAATGGTCTTTTTCACATGAGGTGGTCAATAGATAGAGACATTTCATTTGTTTGCAACCCAATAACAGGTGAGTTCATAAGACTTCCAAAACACCCTCCAATCTTGACACCCTGCGAGCAAATATCTTGGCGTTTTGGTTTTCACCCAAAAACAAACCAATACAAGGTAATGAGAATCCATATCTTTAAACATGATCATCGAATAGTTGTTCAAATGCACACAGTTGGAACGTCGACATGGATAAATATTGAGGTAGATTATCCCAAGCATTTGAGATATGTGTCCGAACTTCCTTATTATTTTAATGGGGCACTTCATTGGATTGGTAGAGATGGTGATAGAAATGCCTCAATATGGACTTTCAATTTTGACACCGAGCAGTTTCAATTCTTCTCTAACACGCCCAGGGGTCAAGGTAGAGAAACCATGGCAGATTTCAGGGGTTCTTTTTGCTTCATGTATTTTAATGAGTTGCTTGTATCAATGTGGATGATGGAAAGATATGGAGTTGGAGAATCTTGGACTCCCATTTTCGAGTATTCCATAACCACATCTCAATTACCGAGTTGCATTGCCTACCATGATCGTGAAAATCAAGAATTTTGGATTTTTGGGACTCCTTGGCATGATATCAACGTTCATGGCGAGTTTCAAATGATTCGCCATGTTCCTACTCTTATCCCACTTAAAAATATTATTATCGGAGATAATGTGGAGGTGCATAATATTTACTCATTGGATAATTTAATTGAGTTCTATTGTTTATTACTTGCAAAAAAAATCTTTTATTTTGATTTTTTTATTAATAGTAAATTTGTGCTTAATTATTTAGATTTACATTATAATGCTCACATCTTATTTAGTTCCTTAATTATATATTGTTTCAACTATTCAAGAGTGTTTGCAACACTGTTAAAAAATATAATTTCAGACTGACACCATATTAGAGATCTTAATTACCAAGATCAGAATATACAGCAAAAAGAACATGAATTTTGTTATATCCAAATTGTACAAGTAAATTACTATTGGTGTAACTATATCGATTTATAGTTTTATACACACGAGGACACAGAATTAACTAAGTGACCACGAGGAAAAATTATTAAACATATATTACCTGAGTTTTTATCATATAGTATATTTTTATCGATGCAACTAAGTATCTTTTAACTTAACAATATATTCACCTAAAAAATAGTAAAGTGACTTAATTAAAAAAATAATTAAATAATATTATTAAATTAAAAAGTTGAACAAAAGCTGAATTTTAAATGTAAGTAGTATTTTTCTAAAACTAATAAAATTTAACAATCATTGGAAGATAGAAAGAGAGGGAAAGAGAGAATGGACCTGACTTAAGCAGAGAGAGAGAGAGAGATCAATCCACTACCCCCGATAAAGATCTATGATCATAACACCGCTTTATAGTAAGAAGAGCAGATCCAGCAATTGAGGTTTCTCCTACTACCAAACACAAAACCACAATTCTCTTTTTAAATTACTTAAATAAATAGCAAAAGGTGAGAAAGAAAGAAAAATCTTGAAACATTTGGAACCTTCAATCTCACGGAAAGTTAAGTTGATTAACAATCATGAAAGTTCCAGGCTACTACATGAAAACCCAGAAGGCTGGCATCATACCAAACTAAAAAAGAAAATAAAAATATGGATTGGCAAATGTTATCTATCTATGATGTTACAAAATCTCCAATCTCTCTCTGACCTATATGTATATATATATGAATCCAAACTTTATAAATGACCAGGGATGAGATAAAAAAGATACCACGAAGAGCAGATCTAGGTTTGTCATGTAGGAAATATGGAAATTGAGAAATCAGGCATTATTTAAAAGTGTAGATATGAACCCGATGTTAGGTATACTATAATCAACGCAAAGTGTTTGGAATAGGACTTTAAACAGCCAATCAAACAGAGCAGACAACATACTCAAGCAGCAACAGCATCACTAATATCAACAATTGCGAAAGAAGAAGAGTTACCTGGAGGACTCATTTATGAAATGGTCTAAGAGCTAATGTGCGTGCCTTCCTTTAGAATCAGACTTGCTGCTATAGCCAACCACATGAGATTAGAACAATCCTGCAAAGGGAGGCATTCTGGCAGCAAAGGAGGCAACGAATCAACCAACACAGCGTGAGACTGAGAACAGGCTGGAAACTCTCCAAGCATCGCAGAAAATGGTAACTCAATGCAAGATGCAAGTTTGGACAGTTTTCATATAGAAGCACGCGAAACCCGTCAGATCGTCGACGCAACCAACCGCTCCGAGCTCCGACTAGCAGCGATGATGGCAAAGGGCGAGCATGTGGTTCTGCGGTGGAGAATGACCGAACAAGCAGATCGTTTTGAAGTTGAGGATAGTGGCGGGCCAGAATCGGCCTCTTCAGCGCGGCTACGACAAGGATCCGTGCTCCACGACCGGTTTCGATCCAGCCACGAAACGGGTTGGGGGAGAGGAGGAGCGACTTCGCGGAATGATGAAGATGAGTGGTAGGTCAGATTCAAAGCAAGAAGAACCAGCGCAAGTGGGTTAAGACAATAGTATGTGTCAAGACTATCACGTGGCATTAGTCTCTTTTGACTTTTAGACCTTTTGCAGAAAGGAGGTACAGTAACATAGAGGGTGGCAGTTGATGCGCAGAATGTAGGCAAACTATTCAATGGAGCTTTAAAGAAGAGCTCCATTAGATGGAATTGTCAAAATAATTCAAAATTGACCCATCTCTATTTTTTATATTCACAAATTGACCTCGGTTTGTTTTTTTTTTTTCCTGGTCATGGATATGAGCTCGGAAAACCAACCTACCCCAACCACAACCAGACTAAGATTCATAGGGGTACAAGATCGATGAAAAATTGAAAACTCAAGTGTCATTGCTCATATCACCTAACAAGATTCAAAATTAAAGGTTGAGCAGATTCTTCATCTTTAGTCTCCTAGCTACCTTGGCAAGTGGCTGAGGTAGTCACAGATACCAGGAGGCAGAAGAGTTGCAGGTCCTCGTAGTGGCTGAGCTGCATTGGCTTTCGATTATCGAAGATGGAGACATCAATTTGTGCACAACTGAGGTAGGATGCAGTGCTGTTCCTACCAGTAGAAGTCTCGGGTTTTCGAGCAATTACAGAGGGCAGTGAGGCACCTGGGGCGGCGCTGGCACTTGAGATCCTTTTTTGACCTTCGATGGCAACCATGGAAGAGCTAAGTGCCTAAGGCTAGATTAGACATTTCTGGTTCAAGTTCTTGTGTTTGGGTCAGTTTGGATTGCATCTCGACCCGTTCGACTCTGTCCAAAACAAATAAATAAATGAATAAAGGCTCAGCTTCCACCTTCATAGAGAAAGCTTGGAAGATGAACGAATGCTGGATTTAGCACCTAATTTTCCCTAATCAATCCCCAAAAATCAAATCTGCAGCAACGAATTCCACTCCACAGGCCACAAGAAATTCAGATCTTGGTATGAACAATAGTGAGAAAAACATCATGATAGATCTATAGAAGTAAAAAGAAAAAAAGTTATTGACAAAAAATTGAAAATTTTAAATGTCTTAGGATTAGATTTGCTTAAAGGTAACAAAAATAGACACAAAAATTCTCAACTTAACAGGGTAAGATTCATAAGGAAATAGTGAAGAAAAGAAGAAAAATAAACATGTCATTTGCCTTCCATCGGACAACGGCGTTTCATCCGGGGGTGCGATCAGCAGCAAAATCATGGCAGAATAGCTCCAGCTAGAAATCCCTTCAGCAAATTAATTGAACTTTTCTGACTCCATTCCTTCCACATTTCTAAACTTTATCAATCGCCACAACTTGACAACCTCATGACATTGATGTTTCCGTTTAGTTCATACAACCGGAACTCAAGTTCTGTTTTAAGTTGAGTAAACTCAATGGTTCAATTCCTCGTAAGTTGGAAAAGCTGAAACAACTCACAAGTGTGCTTCTTTGGAAAAATGCACTATCTTGACCAATATCAGCTGAGATGGGTGTTTCTGAATTTGTTGTAGTGTTGAAGTCTATTATGTATGAGGTTGTTAATAAACTTAATATTTTATTTCCAATAAATAAATATAAGATAGTGAAATGGGGCAAATTCATAAATATTTTTGAGAGTTCCATCGAATGGAATTCTCATATAGAGTTCCATCAAATACTTTGCCCAGAATGTACTGCACAAATACAATAGAGTTGGTTAAAAGTGGGATTATAAGTCTTAACGATTTTTGTGTTTTTTTTTTTATTGGTTCACCGTAAGTGCTCCCTTCTTTTGTGGATTCAGACCTAATGGTAGAAAATGCTTGATTTTGGGCATGGATTGAAATTTTTTGTTTTGTGGATTTGTAAAAATTGTTATCTTTTATTTCTGGACTTGTGTTTGTCATAATCTATCATTAATATGTTGTAACGAATTGAGTTTTAACTTTGAATATTAATTTGTTGTGTTGTGTCATTTATAAGTACTCTTATAAAATACATACTTCCACAATAAAGTGGATATATTTTTCTTTTTGTAATATACTTGTGCAAAAATATTTTTTAGAAGAACGAAAAATTATTAAACATATATTACTTGAGTTTTTATCATATAGTATATTTTTATCATTGCAACCAAGTATTTTTTAACTCATTTCTTTAATTAGTCTTTTATTATAATAATTAAAAAAATTAAAACAGACACATCTAATTAAATAAAATTTAAAGTAAATATGATTAACAATATGTTTACTAAAAAATAATAAAGTGACTTAATTAAAAAATAATTAAATAATATTATTAAATTAAAAAGCTGAACAAATGCTGAATTTTAAATGTAAGTAGTATTTTTCTAAAACTAATTGTAGTTTCTTAAGAACAGGAAACATAATTAATTAAAAATTAAAATAATAAAATATTAAATTGAAAGGCTGAATGAAAGATGAGTAGTGGTATCCGTAAACACAAGCAGGGGCTCTTCTTTCTTAAAAGAAAAAGAAAGTAACACCTCTCAAAAAAGTTTGCGAGTAACGTAACGTTTATTAATAGAAAAACTGAAAAAGGTAGTAACGTTTATTAGTGCATCTGGGTTCGCTTCTCATAATACATTTAGAATCTGTAAAACAAGGACCTTATATGAAGGGTATCGCACCAAAGTTGTCTTGTCTTGTCTCCAGTGATTTGATGATCGAAGCAAAGGGATCTTGCCCTCAATAAAAAAATAACTCTTTTTGTCATCTCTTTATTCAACGGTCTTCAACAAATTCGAATTTAACTAAGATATGTTTATAGAATGTGATTGATTGGAAATTGATAATTGTCATTACTCATTACACAACATTATCGAACAAAGTACATTTGCTTAATGATTGTTTGAATGTGTTTATCGGTAATGAGTACGCATACAAAAATTCGTTTAAGCGCTCAATGAATTTTGCATTCAAAGAAAACAAGTTTGTAGATTTGGTACTGAGTTTTGTAAGCCAAGTTCGAGTTCAATGGCCTTAATTTTCACACATTGATGTCATGTGAGCTCACAATAAATAGCAAATACAAACTTCACGTTTTTACAAATAAAACCTTTAATATGCCTACACTCTCCTATTTTATCAGTCTTCTTGTGTTACATTTTCTTACTACAGTAATACTTAATTTAATAAAAAAATATTTTTAATAATTCTACCCAATAAGCTGTAGTTAAATAAAAAATATTCCATCAATACTAAAAATTAGGTACTAAATTAATTACTATCTATTTATCTATATCTATTACATATTGTTTCACATATTCTTTTAATAAAAAAATTAGTTAACATAATAATCAAATACTTTACAATAGAATAATAAAAATTATCATTATAGAATAATCAAACTTTTTTATTGTTGTATAATTAATTTTATTATATAAATATTAAATATGAGGGTGTGAGTTATATAGTCAAACTTTACAATGGATTTCTATTAATTATATAGTTGTAGTTAAATTATCTTGTTAGTAATAATTTTGAGGGTGTGAGTAAGATTTAGGATTTTTATTAATTGATATTGGTTCACTATCAGGCACACAAATGTTTAATAATAATAATAATGTGAGGTTAGTCAAAATGATAAGTATATATGGTTTCAATTAAAGAATTAGTATATCATATCACTATATTATTATTTTTGTTCAGTAATAATTTACACTCATATTTATAAATATTTTACACGTAAAAACATATAATTTATATTTATATTTATCAAAATTTTATATACATAAATCAATATATTTTGTACTTATATTTTTTAAAATTTATATATATAAATTAATAAAATTTATTTATTAAAAATAATTTAATATTTAGATTGACCAAAATTACTAAAAATTTGTCCGAAAGAACCCTTAAATCTTACAAATAACATTCTTTCATAAATTGTATATAATTAAAAATATTTAAAAATAAATGAAAAATCATAAATGAAAACATGATGTTCCAATTAGGCAATTACAGAGTAGATTTAATGGGAGAAAATGTTTGTGGTGTAATGGTGTTGAATGTTGAGTGGCAAAGAGGGGTAATTATGAGACAAAAAGGAGGAGTAAAGAGAGAGAAGACTGTAGATAAAGCAAAATTTGAAACGAGTGGCCGTTGAAGTACAAAAAGAGAGAGAGCGAGCCTTCAAAAGAAGATGAATGCAACAAACACAAAACCCCACATTCACACTCGCACAAACACAAACAAACGAAACAAGTAACAAGCCTCATCCTCAAATTTAAAACCTCTCTTGTCTCCATCTTCATTCCTGCACATTATACACACAGATACAGAGACAAGATAAGAGAATGACAGGGGCAGTGATGGTGAGCAAGGGCGCTGGATGCGGTGGTGGTAGGAGAGCGTCGGAGCAAGACGACGACGAACAGAACCAGCTGTCTCCGGTGGCGGTTCTTTTGGCGGCGCTTAGGAAATCAATGGTGGCTTGCAGTGTAGACAGTCCCAAAGATGTGATATCGAATACCGTTCATCAAATGGAGATTGGATGGCCCACAAACGTTAAGCACGTTAGTCATGTCACCTTCGATCGCTTCAATGGCTTCCTTGGTCTTCCCGTTGAGTTAGAGGTTCATGTTCCCGCTCCTGTTCCCAGTGCTAGGTACTTCGTTTAACATTTTTCGTACAATCCATGCTTTCATTGAAACTAGTCAAGTTTAATGGGGTTGACTTCAGATATGTGATAGAAGAACGTTAGATGGGAGAAAAGTAAAGGAAAGAAAGAAGATTCTCAGATTCATAACTAAAAGTTAGATGGAATGTTTTATGAAAGCTAAAAAATAAATTAGGGTTTACCTTTATTTGCTTGAAAAGCATCCCTAACGGTAACGGAAACATAGGATTGAAAAGTTCTCATGCTTATTTTCACCCCCTTTTAGAATATTTAATTCATGGATACTTTTTTACATTTTGTAATTCTGTTATTCTAATGTGATTTTTCCATCACCAATACTTGCAGTGTTAGTGTTTTTGGTGTCTCAGCTGAATCAATGCAATGTTCTTATGATTCAAAAGGAAACAGTGTCCCCACTATTCTCTTGCTAATGCAGGAGCGACTATACTCACAGGAAGGCCTAAAGGTACATAATTCATGATACTGTAACACTACTTCCTTGTGAGAATCAATATTAGAATATGAGACTAACTAATTGTTGTCCCTTTGTTTTGTTTCTTCGTTGAATTCTCAGGCTGAAGGCATATTTAGGATAAACCCGGAAAACGGTGAAGAGGAGCTATTAAGGGACCAGCTGAACAGAGGCATTGTGCCGGAAGACATTGATGTTCATTGCTTGGCAGGGCTAATTAAAGCTTGGTTCCGAGAACTTCCTTCGGGAGTGCTCGATGGACTTTCCCCTGAGCAAGTTCTTCAGTGCAATACAGAAGAAGATGCTGTTGAGCTTGTGAAGCAGCTAAAGCCAACTGAGTCAGCCTTGCTCAACTGGGCCATTGATCTCATGGCTGATGTTGTTGTAGAAGAGGAGTATAACAAAATGGATGCTAGAAATATTGCTATGGTTTTTGCTCCAAACATGACTCAGGTATGAAGCCTTATTAATTGTTGGCATTTTCTTGTCGTACTTACTTGATATGGTATCCTTATGTTTTGAGGAAATGATATGTAAAATTTTGTAGCAACGGATTAATTGGTCATGTTTACCTTCTTTCAGACAAGAATTTGCAATTTGCAATATTTACTACAGTTAAAATAGTTGTCATTTCTGTATAGCATGCTGTTACAACTTGGTTCTATAGCTTTATTACAATAATGCACAGTACTATACCGTATGGCTTTAATTTGTGTTGTTATTTTGTCTCTTGGAACAGATGTCTGATCCATTAACTGCTCTGATGCATGCGGTCCAAGTGATGAATTTACTAAAGACCCTGATATTGAAGACACTTAGAGAACGCGAAGAAACAGCAACAGACGGTTATTCTCCCATGTCATTTCGCTCATCAGATTGCCAATCTGAGGATGAATATGACAGTCAGCAACTAACAGATACCAGTGGGGAATTGCGGGGAACAAAGCTAGATTATGACGATCATGACGATGATGCTAACTGCAGCCATAGCAGTGAAGGGGAAGAAAGGGAGGTCCAGTCTCTAAGCGAGATAGAGCAATGCTTCTTGAAGTGTTTGGGTGAAAACACAGAAGAAGGATGCTCAGAACAAGAACCTCCTCCTGAAGGGTCTCTGCAAGAAGAATTCTCTAGCCCCAAAAGTTGCTCTGGCTATAACAAGCAATCTGCTGTATCATTAACTGATATCAAACCTGGGAATCCGTGCTCAAGTCCCTCTTATGGAGACGATTCGAGTTCACCACTGACTGCGGAGGGGTCGAATGTCAACACAAGTAGCCCATCAACAGGAAGTACAGACACCAGTCATGTGGAGATAATAGATAAATTTGCAATATCTGAATCGTTGGGGCCACTGTTTTCATCTAGTTAAGAACCTTAGTGTCCTTTTTTAGCAGTGTGTTACTAGTAACTTGTATCAGATTGTCTCAACAAGCAGGGTTTGCTTGTGTAAAATAGTTGATAGATGGAACATGATTTGTTTGTTTGTTGTGGATTTTGTGAGGAGGTTATGTTCAGCTTAGGGCTGAATTTGATCTCTTAGTTCTTCTGTATGTTATAGTACTGAACAATTTCTAGAGGAGGGGGAAAAGAGGGGGGAGGGGGTTGTTATGCATTAGAATTCTTAGGGAACTACCAAGTTTGATTTAACCTGAAAAATGTTGCTGTGTATGATGTGTATTATGTTCAAATTCAATATATTCCAGATTATATCTTTAGTTTAATAACTCCAAATCTCTCCATGTCCTTGAAAGATCTTGAATTTACTCTAACAATACTAACAATTTAATATAACTGTAGTATTACCATATTCTTCTTATTATTATTATTATTATTATTATTATTATTATTATTACTGAATTCTACCTCTGATTATCTGAAAACAGAAATTCAACTAATTTTAATTCAATCTGATTGAAATCCAATAATAAAGGTTAGAATTTTCTGATAAAATATCTTTTCCTTTGACAAATTCACAATTAAGTGTATGGTAATATGTGAGTTGAAAAGTGATTAATTTTAATTATATAAACATCACATCTTATATTCAAAATTTTAATTATATAAACATCACATCTTATATTCAAAGTTTCAACTATACAAGTAGTATACATGTCCAGAAACTCACCAAGAACTGAGGATTTTTAATGAGTGGGACCAAATGAAACCTAGACTTTCCAGCTATTATGGCTGCTGGGCCATATGTCTTCCCTGGCTAACTTTCCCAACACCCAACTTTCCTAAATCTCATAGCCATGGAAAAACGTGATCATCTGAATTTCAACACATCTCAAACAGATGTTATTATTACAACTATAGTTACATACATAGCTTGAGGAATAACCATGTCACATCTTCCCTTCAAAATCAACAAACATGTCAAACATACTTGACATAATTGAATTCAAGAAAGGAAGTGCTAACTATATGAAATCATTCAATCAAATAGTGTTATAAAGAAAAGAAGAGAGAATGATGATGCATTCTACTACACTCAATTATAGGACTAAGTGCAGAACTTATTGAATCTTTGAATGAGTGAAAATCATAAACTTTTTTGTGTAGTGTGTACAATTCTGTTTAAGTATGCATACAATTAAAGTGGACCCCCCAAACCCAATATTTTCAAGAATAAAGTTAAAAAAAGAATAAATGTTTCTGGTGAAGCAAATCCTCAATTGGGATACTGAGAAACCAGAAAAGAAGCAGTGATCTTTAGAAAAAGAAATGCTCACTCACAAACACAAATTGATCAAGAAGCTAAGCAAGCTTCCCAGAACTGCCTGCTCTTCTCCACCTCATCTACTGGCTCAAGACATGAATCATCAGAGACACATGACTTATAATGTTCTTGTATCATCCCAAAATCTTCATCACAACATGAATTTCCACAAAAGTCACCTTTTTTCTTCACCCCATCTTGATCATCATCAGTAGAAGAAGCAGCATTCAAACACCCTTTTAGCTTCTCAGAAGGGTTCTCAAATTCATCATCATAGCTGCAAGATTGAGCATCATCAACATCTGCAATATTGTGAATTCCATATTCATAAGCATGTTGTTGTTCAACCATGTTGGGATTGATGAAATCAGCCTCAGAGTCACCACTGGCCTCAAGAAACATGTAGCCATCAGAAACATTATTAATATTATTATGACAAGTGCCCTTCAAATCCATTGCAAAGGTTTGAGTCAGATACCTTGGAATCTGCTAAAGCAAACTTGGGCTGTGCCTTTCTTTCATTCATTCATTCAAAGCCTTTTTGGCCATTCTTAAGGTTCAGATTATGGGACTAGTAATCAGTGGTCACTATTAAAATGGAGAAGAAAAGAAGGGAATGGCCTCAAAGTTGGTCACTGTCTTCTAGAGGGGTGTGTGTATATGTAGCAACCAACATATTATACAAATGTGTTCATATATACTCTTCTAGAAGAAACCGTACACCATGACATAACTTTAATAACTTTATCATTTTTTTAATAATTAATATTTTAATATTCAATGTCTTTGATATATTAATTCAACACTAATAATTCAAAATTAGGTTGTACTTTTTTTAATTCATATAAAAATACATATAATTACCCATCAAATTAGGCCTCACATTACATCATACTTGTGTTTTCACAAAATACAAGATTAGTTATTAGATTACTTAAATTATGACAGATATATTTCTTTTGGTAATTTTTTTAGCAGATTACATAAAATTTAATATCAGAAATTTATCTATATTATCCAAATCTTTTTTAACACCCAATTACTGCTGATGACTTGACAGCCATATCTTTGTCATTTGGATGGAAATGATCATAAAATAAAAGTCTTTTTATTTTTATTTTTTTTCCTTCTTTCTTTTTCGTCGGTACAAACACGGTACAATACAATATATATCTTAATCTGCTATGATTGAATTTAAATCTATTTGCTTCCATGTGTCAAAGTTGATGGTTCTCAAATATCAAGTCAAGTTAGATGGAGCATGACTCTTACCAAACCACTTACGTTTTTTTTTTCTTTCATATTTTATATTTTGTTTTTTTTTTGTTTTTTTGTTTTTACTTTTCAACGTAGGAGCTGCCGAAGAAGCACGAGAGTTTTGAAGGTAGCCCGTCTTTCAAGTGAACTAATTAAATCTTAAATAATCTGTCTAAGACTTATTCAATAGTGCTCTCATGTGCTATATTTATTATTTATATTTTTTTATGATGATTATATATTTATTTATATGTCTTTATAATTAAGAGCCTTTTTAAAAAAATTATATTATTTTCCTAAAAATGAATATCGATATTCTTTTTTAAAGTACAACTCATAATTGCAATGAATAAACTTTGGTTAGCCATTTAATATATAATAATTTGAGAATAAAGACATAATGAGGCTCGTGATTAGCTAATAAAAGAATCACTCATATCAGAAAGGACCATATATAGATAGTTATTAGGCTTAGATAGAAATTTTAAAACATTTTCCAATACTAATTTTTTTATTAAGTGAATTTCTAAGTTGGAACTTTGGCTAATATTAGTGTCATGATATAGGGAATTCCGTGTAGGACAATAGGCATGTAAAATGCATATATTATGGGTTGCTATAGCCTGCAAGAAAACATATAAGGGCAGCCACTTTAAAAGAAGAAGAAACTGCTCAAATTTGGCCTATACTATGGAAGAGAATGTTTCAAAGAGTTGAAAAAAAGGGGGGAAAAATTGGGACTAATAAAACTATCACGAGAAAGACAATGGCAGCGGCTACCATTTACCCAAGTAATCCACATACAACTACAAGCATAAGAGACGCGACCATGTGATTCACGGTAAATAGTTAGACTTGAAAAATTAATGGCAAGTGTGAAGTGGCTCTTGAAAGGATCAAACTTGCGCGGATATGTTTTACCAAAAGGCATTAGCAGGATATTTATGAAATATAATTACTTTGATTTAATTAAGTGTATATCATAGTATCTCTGCCAATATTTTTTTTCTTTTGGTTTATAACAACAGATAAAATTTGTGTCAACGAGTATACTCACTTAAAGATTGTGGATTCACTCTTAAATTTTGAAAAAAAAAAACAGATAAAATTTGTTAATTTTATTTTGATTCTTTATCCACCTCCCACGCCTAGAAGTTGGTCCTTTTGTTTGCCTTAACAAGGAAGGAAAAATAATCATATTCCGCTGTGCTCAGAAAATAATAATAATAATAATAATAATAATAATAATAATAATAATAATAATAATAATAATAATAATAATAATAATAACCGTAGATCATTAAGTTTGAAACATGGGATGTACCCATTAAATACCATGATCAAAGAAATGAAATAATCAAACAAAATGGGACCACTTTTGGTGGGTGGCCACTCTATTCTCAGAAAGAAAATAGAAAAGAAAAACAAAACTATATAATAAGAATAAAAACAAAAGTTTTTAATAAATTTTAGATTAAAAACTTTGTTTTGCAATGAATTTTTATTCTCGACAAGTCTTAAAAACTTTCGAAAAATAGATTGATCTCTCGATTATTTTAAAGAGAAATTAATTTATCTTATAATATTTTTTTAAGATATTATAATAAAATTTTTTAAAAATTTATTATTTCATACATATTTTAAAACTTTGATGAAAACAAGAGTAATTAATTTGTCTAACGAAAATAATATTAAAATTTTATTAAAAATAAAATATTCAATTTTAAATTTATTCGGTATCAATTTAAATATTTACTCATATAATAATAGGTGAATGCTATGGTGCTTATAATGTGGTGCTTATTTACTAAAAAAGGTTAAAATTTATTATTTTATTTAAAAAATATAAAAATAAATAATTTTTAAAAAATCAAAACTTATTACAAAATGTAAGTTAGACAACATTTAGGCAAAAATTCATAGGCACCATAGAATTGGCCATAATAATAAGCAAGATTGACTTTTGTGGTGGGCACATGGTAGGAAACACATATCTATCTGTTATGATGCTTGTGGGCAATTGTTATTGCCATCAGCTTAACCCAAGATCCCAAAAACAAGTTGCTGACAATCATGATTAATGGTTTCCAAGGATGATTACTTATAATTATTGATTGTATTCTATAGCAGCCAAGAAATTACTAGCTTAAACATCAATTTTGGTATATATAAATTGATTTGTATGTACACTAAAAACATTATAAAATTTCTTGGTGGGTGGGATGGCCTGATAGTTTTTTCCCCGTATTTAGTAAGGCATGCATATATAATACAGAAAACAGAAAATATCCGTTCCAAAAAAAAAAATTGATATTTTATTTCTAAATAAATTTTAATTTTTAAAAAGCTTTTGAGAATTATTTTTATTAAACAGATTAATTTTTTTGTCAGTTTAAAAGATAATTAATTTATTTGATAATAATATTTTTTAGTGACTTAATTGTCTTATAATAACATTTGTTAAAAACTTATTTGTATCATAAATATATTAAAAATTTGATTAAAAACGATAAAGAGACTAATTTATTTGACAAAGAGTAATTCTCAAATATTTTACTCACAATAAAAAAATTGTTAAGAAGTAAAGTCATTACAGATTAAATTAATTGTTAAGAAGTAAAGTCATTACAGATTAAATTAAGTCTTTATTCTATATAATATATATTGGTCTAGTCCATGAGAATTATAAATTGGACGAAATATTTTTATATAGGATAGGAGAAATGGTCAATTTTGATTTAATCAACTAATTAATTAGCTGAATAAGTCAATAAGGTCATAGTTTCGAATTGCTGGGTGGAGAAAAGAAAAACTGAAAACCAATGCCGAAACTTTTACCAAATAGAGTCCAATTTTTTCCTCTTGTTTTTGGGTAATTAAAAGTGAATTCAAGTTTTAGGATCATCATCGCGTCATTATCAATGGCAATAAAATTTCGATTTAAGACTTAACATAAAATTATTCAAATCTATAATCACTACACTAGCGATTGACTTTGAGTACAAGAATATTCAGATGGGATATTTTTGAAATATAATTAATTTAATAACTAGGACTTCATATTTTTGGGTAAAGCATTTTGTATTCCAGCATTAGTTGATGCTTTTCGATTCACGGGGCTGTCTTTTATTATTGTTGTGGATAGAGCATACTTCTTAATGAAATGGAAAAATAAAATAAAATATGTATTATGATAGAGGGGAAAAAAGTGTCTATTCTCTTGTTAAAAAGTTTTGGTTTGTAAATGCCATAAGAGGGAAGTGATGGAGGATGCTGACAATGGAAAAGAGTATTATTAGCATTTAGAGTTTAGACGGAGTCTAATTGTCCACACATGATTTAGTCAAATAGGGATTATATAGTCTTTGTCAGTATTTCGTTTGCGTTCCTTATTGACTTTGATGGATATGTTAACTTTCAGATTGTGAATTTGTGTTTTAGGCTTCGGTCGTGACGTTTATTGGAAAAAATAAAGAGAAATCTTTGAATAAAAAAGTAAATGAAATGGACTAGTTATAGTTTCTTCACAATTCGCCCCCGCGCCTGAATAAAAACTAGTCGACAAATATTGAGTTAAGTTCTAAAATAATCTTTAAAATTGGTGTGGATATGTCAAAATTATTTTTTAGATTTTAATTGCATAAATTATAGTCACCAAAAAAAAAAATTGCATAAGTTATGTTTTTAAAATTGATAAAAGTATATTATGTTAGTTCCTTACTCATTTTTTATTAACAGTGTGATGATATAATTTGATGACGTAGATTAACAATTAGTGATACATGTCACTTCATATTTTAAGATTTTAGTTTTAATTATATAATTTTTTATAATAATTTAATATTAATAAATTTTGTAATATGTAAGTATGTTATTATAAAAAAATTATATGATTGATTAGACACATTTTTTTTTCTAAAAACACTTATTTTTTACAATAAATCAAAAATAAAAATATACTTTTTTTATTTTTTCGATTCTTATGAAATACATGTTTCTAGTTGTGTGTAAATGGGTTAGACCTAGACGAAAGATGTTGAAGATGATAGTGAAAATATTTGAAGTTCACATCAGTTTTAAGACGGTAGTTAGGAATACTACAAAAAAATCTTTTATAAAAGTATTTGTATTTAAATAATATTTATAAAATAGAATTAAAATTAATGCATTTAAAGATATTGAAAATTTTAAATTTATAAAAAAAAAATTAGTGAAAAACTAGTTTGGTACACGACATTTAATTTCAGGGACTAAAATGAGTCACTTAATACAAATTTATAAACCAATTTGATACATCTATAATGAGACGAATACTATTGCGACAAGTGGCCCAAATGGACATGTGGCACAATTGTCTAAGTTAGCAGGTCACACGTCACTAGTCATTACATGTGATCAAGTCATTGAATAATACAGATAGATTAAAGACAAATATAGTATACTTTTATCAATTTCAAAAATATAATTAGTATAATTAGAATCTTATAGAAAATTTTAGTACATGATGTTAATTTAAGAAATTATTTTGAGACTTAAGAAAAAATAGTTAATAGAAGTGTTAGGGGGTCAGCAATTTTTGTATTTTGTAATCATTAATTGGCCATCAATCATGTTTTTAATGGTGTGAGATTATATTAATTGGCCATCCAATGGTGAGAGATCACTCATTTTTTTATAGTTAAATACTGATCACAAAACACAAAAATTGATGGTCCCTAGACTTTTTCAATAGTTAAATATTAATATGAATGGTAATTTGAGTAGATGTAATCTAATTAAGCATGCTTTAAAAGAAGTGAATTTTTCAATTATTGACTTGGTTTTAAATAGATAGAGAAAATACCAAATAAAAATTGTTTAAATATGAGACCGATATGAGTAGTAATTGTCTTATTCCCAACTTACACAAATAAATGTGACATCAATTATCAAATTTGATGAGTTTAAACTTTTTAAGATGATTTATAAAATTTATAATGAAACAACTTTAACTATATTCAGAACTTACAATATTTTTTAGTATTTTATATTTTATTTTTATAGACAATAAATTATATTTTAAATGAAAGAGATGTCATAAAAAAAAAGGACAAAAATATCATATTCTAAACAGAATAAAAGAACAAGTAAGGAAGTATAAAATACCCCTAAGCATAAATGGAGCAGATGTGAATATTAGCGAGAAATTGATGATCATACTAAAAAATTATAAAGTAAACAATCTATTATACTCTTAAACGTACTATAGTTTATTAATGATTTTTTTCGATAATTCTAAATATTGTTTTATTCCATTTTTTATTATATTGATCATAATATAAAAATATTAATTTTTTTTCGTTAAACTTATAAATTATAACTTTGTTTCGTCATTTTTCTTTCAATATACAAAAAACATCTATAGAATAATACGACTCTTTCAAATTCTTTATGGTTCAATTATATTCCATTATATCACTCTCTATTACTTTTTCTAATAAAGCCTAAAGCTGCTTGTGCCGCATCCATTACGAATCCTACTTAAAAAATCCGGCATCCACTTTCCCGCTGCCCACTTTCCAGGAAAGTTACTGATGTGGCTGTAATAATCCGAACAAAAATACAATCAACCATCTATATGTTATGCCTTGTCACAGTATTATTTTAGGTGTTTGCTACGGTACGATGATAAATTTATACGTATCGATACGTTTAAAATATGGACAAATAATAATAATTCACGTGAAATTTATTTTTCACATCAATATTTAATTTTTGTTTTTTTAAATATATATTATATCACCACTTTTATTAATTCACTCCTATAATTAAATAAAATAAAAAAATATTTTTTATTTAATTTTATAAAAAGTCATAAACATCTTTCTTTTATTTGATTAGACAAAAATATCCTTTTAAATTAACAAAATTTTAGAATTCAATTAATCTTAATTTTATAGTTTCAAATGATTTAAATAACAAAACAAAAATATATTTAAAAAACAAAAAATCAAAATTTCTTCATCTTCTCCAATTTCTCTAATCATTCGTGTCCCTCTCTAAACAAAACATATCAATGAAACAAAAAATCAATCCTTTTTCATCTTCTCCAATTATCCCTCTAAAACAAAAAAGTGAAAATCCCGAATCAAAACCCTAGATTCTTCGCTACTGCCGTCCCAATTGCTTCATCTGCGTCGTCCAACCATTTCAGCACACGACCTTCAATTTTTTTCAAATCCCTTCTTTCGTTCTGAACACGATGCTTAGTTTCATCTCTTTTACCTTCAAGATCAATAACACAGTCACTCAACTCCTTAAAATTGGCTTTGTAGAATATTACATAACTGAATTGCCTTCCAATGGCACCCACAGTATAGTCTGCCACTTTTCCGGCAAGAGAAATTAGAATTTCCGGTGACTGTTTTGATTCAAGAGCTAAAACTACAAACAAAAGTCGAAAAATTTTGAATGAGAAAAAGAGTTCAAAACATATTTGATTTGTGACTTTTATTGCTTTGTTTCAGAGGGGTAATTGGAGAAGATAAAGAACGATCGATTTTTTGTTTTTTTGATATGTTTTGCTTAGAGGGGACACCAATGATTAGAGAAATTAGAGAAGATGGAGAAATTTTGATTTTTTATTTTTTTAATATGTTTTTATTTTGTTGTTTAAATTATTTGAAATTATAAAATTAGGATTAATTGAATTCTAAAATTTCGTTAATTTAAAAGGATATTTTTGTCTAATCAAATAAAAGAAGAATGTTTAAGACATTTTATAAAATTAAATAAAAAATATTTTTTTATTTTTATTTAATTAAATGGGTGTATTAGTAAAAGTGGTGATATAATATATATTTAAAAAAATAAAAATTAAATGTTGATGTGGAAAATAAATTCCACGTGGCTTGTTATTATTTATCTATATTTTAAACGTATCGGTACGTATGAATTTATCATCGTATCGTAGCAAACATCATTATTTTATATTAATTGCTATATCTGTGTATAGGGCCATTTTTTACGTGCCACATAATTTCCATGGTGCTGCTGACAATTGGCCAAAAGGCTAAACAATAGATAGCAGCTGGTGCAAACAATATTCGCCTCACTACCTCAACCTGTGAGAAACAAGAAAAGTAAACGAAAATAGAGAAAAAAAGAAAAACGTTATTGTTGTCGCAGGACGCAGAGAGCCAAAGGAAAAGAGTCCTCTTATCCTGGATGAAACTACAGAAGATAATACAATCAATAGCCATTCTTAGGAGAAAAATCAATAAATTAATAATCAATGTCTAAATGAAATTTCATGTTACAGAAATTACAAATTGTATAAACATAAGATGGGTCATGAATTACAACGTGAATTATACAAATTTCCATTGTTAAACTTCATCGGTAAGGCTTACGCTGCTTGTTGTCCCTCTTAAGCTGGACCTTTAATTTCTTACCTCCTAATTGGCACCCATTCATCATACTAATAATTTTAACTATAAAAGATATAAACTTTTTTTTTGAAGGAAAAACTCAACACAATAAAGTGGAGCAAAGGAAGTAATCAAGACTAACTACGCAACATAAATCAATCCCTAGTCATCTTCGGCATAGCCATTAACAACTAATGAGGTCACCACCGCTCCAGTCATCGAAAAACAAAAAGGACCTGTTTATGATCTCCACCACACTTGAACCTTGATTACTGAATATTCTAGCATTCCGTTCTAGCTAAATTGTCCAGATAACAGCAAAGAACCCAATCAACCACCACTTCCTCTCATCCTTTCTTGCTGAGACATTCGTCCAACTTTCGAAATGTTGCTGTAGAGTATCCGACATGGTCCATATCCTCCCAAGAGCGAACAGCCAAGCACACCACACTTGCCAAGTAACCTCACAACCAACAAACAAATGAAAAACAGACTCCACTGACTTACAACATAATACGCATAAGTTATCATTTTGGTTAACTACACCTAATTTACACAGTCGTTCCTTAGTAGTCACTCTTCCCACTAACACAAACCAAGAAAATAACTCAATCCTTGGTGGAACAAGACCCTTCCAAATGGCACTAGTAAAACTGTAGCTTGTAATTTCCTATGGAAGAACTGCTTCCTGCAACACCTGCACAAACAAGTTAGTTGAATAAATACCAGATTTATCATATTTCCAAACTACACTGTCCTCTCTCTCAGTTGTAAGCTTAACTGACTGTAGCATCTCATGAAGCTGGTTGACTAATTCCAACTCCCATTGAAATAACTCTCTCCTCCATTGGAAACTCCATATCCACTCTAACCCATCCTAAAACTCACAATCCCCTATAACAGAACCTTTAAGGTTTGAGACCGAGAAAAGTCTTGGAAATAACACTTTCAAAGCACCATTAGGTAACCAAATATCCTCCCAGAATCGAATCGTTCTGCCATCCCCCACATTCATAGCCAATTCTCTGATCACCTTATCTCTAGCTCGTGGCTCACTAATTTGAAGCTGACAAATATCCTTCTAAGGGCCCCCTCTTGTAGGAATAGGCTGACCACAGAGCATCTCAGATGGATTCATATTATTACAAGAGCACACTACTTTCTTCCATAACGGGCAATCTTCTTTCGAAAACCTCAACCACCATTTAAATAGCATAGTTGTATTCCGAATCACTGCATCTCCAACTCCCAAACCACCTGCCTTTTTTGGAGCCATCACTATGTCCCATTTCACTAGTGGCATCCCGTTCCTCCCATTCTCTTTACTCCATAAAAATCGTCATTGGAGGGAGATCAACTTCTCTGCTACTCCCTTTGGCATCTTGTATAAGCTGAGATAGTAAATAGGGAGGCTATTCAGAACAAATTTAATAAGAACCAGCTTACCCGCTTTGCTCAGCATCTTAGCTTTCCACAGACTTAGCTTGTCTTCCACCTTATCAATAACTGGTTTTCAAGTCTTAACAAGCCTCGGGTTTGCACCTAGAGAAATCCCAAGGTATCAGACTGATAAAGACGTTTCCTCACAACCTAGCAAACAACACATCTTGTGTGCCCACTGCTTATCACCATTAACCGGAATAAAGTTGGACTTCTCAAAGTTGATACTCAATCCAGAAATCAACTCAAAACAGCGCAACAACCTTTTGTAGTTCCTGATGGTCTCTTCCTCAGTAGGACAGAATATGATAGTATCATCTGCAAACTGCAATTGCGACAGCGCAATATCATCCTGACCAACCAATTGCGGAGAGATGCGACCATTCCTCACCGCCTCCCCAATCATCCTATGAAGAACATCAACAACTAGCACAAATAGAAAATGAGATAATGGATCTCCTTGTCGTAGACCCCTTTCCATTTTGAAGGGTTTAGAGGGTGACCCATTTATAAGAATCGACATCGACGCCAAGCAAACACACTCCTGAATCCATCCCCTCCACTTAAGGCCGAAGCCCATCTTTTGCAAAATAATATCCACGAACCGCCATTTGACCCTATCATACGCCTTTTGAAAATCCAGTTTGATTATCGCTGCACTCTTTTTTCTAGACTTCAACCACTGCACGGTTTCGCAGGCAATCAACGCCCCATCATGTATTTTCCTCCCCTTCACAAAAGCACTCTATGTCTCTCCTACTAAACCTGGCATAACCTTCCTCATCCTCCGAACCAACACCTTTGATATGACCTTATACACACAGCCCACCATACTAATCGATCGAAGGTCTTTTATTTCCACAGCTCCAACAAATTTCGGCGCCAACGCCACCCAAGTGACATTCGATTCTCTAGGTATCCTGGACGACTGGAAAAAATCCATGACTGCTTCAGTGAACTCCCTTCCAACTTCTTCCCAACACTTCTTGATGAAATTCATATTATACCCGTCACTTCCTGGAGCTTTTGTTGATTTGCAATCCCAAACTGCATCCTTTATTTCTTCAATAGTTGGCATGACCTCCAATTCTGTTGCCTCTTCCTCATTTATCTGTTTTACCAGTCCATCCCGAAAGCCTATAGTAGGTGAAGCTTCCTGATGATACAGGTCTTTATAGAAATCTCTTATAGCCACCTTAATCCTGGCTTGATTCCTCACTAGTCTTCCATGAATCATCAAAGCTTCAATGCGATTGTTCCTCCGGCGAGCTGAAGCTACATTGTGAAAGTATCTAGTATTTTTGTTCATCTCCTTAGCATGCCTGGATCTTGACAGCTGCTTCCAGTGAACCTCCTTTCTAATATACCATCTCTTACAAGAGCTAACCATAGCCTTTCTTCTCGCTTCCATGGTTCCATCATACACTCTATTGCTAACCATGTCGTCCACTTTCTTAATTTCCTCCTCAAACCTTTGAATCCTCATGTCCATATTTCCAAAGTTCTCTCTATGCCATCTACCCAGTGGAATTGTCATAGCCTTCAACTTGTCCAGGAACTGCACCTTGCCTAAGCACCTCCATTCCTCCTTCACCATCCTTAAGAATCCTTCATGAGTGAACCATGAATCCAGACTACAAAAAGGTCGCGGCCCCCCTCCCTACCTTGTGACATCCATAACCATTGTGGACAATGATCTGACATTCCTCTTAGTCCTCCTCGCAGCCTAGTTTCAGGAAACACCTCTAGCCACTCCAAACTAACCAGGATTTGATCTATGCGACTACAAGATTGGCCCCTAAACCATGTGAACCTACGATCAGTTAATGCTAAATCCACGAGCTCCATATCCTGAATCCATGATTTAAACTCTGCAACAGACACCGGCAAAGAAGTAGCTCCTTGTCTCTCCTCCACTTGAACGATCTCATTAAAGTCCCCCATAAAACAGAACGGCACTTGACATAACCCAGATAAGAAGCTCAACTCTTCCCACACAACAAGCTTCTCGTCCCTCGCATGCGCACCATACACTAAACAGAAAGCACAATAGAAATTATTTTTTAACAACTCTCCATCGACACACAACCATCTATCTCCTTTATAACAGTTACTTTTCTTGAAAATCATTTCATCCCACATCAACAACTAACAGCCCGCCTGAAGCACCTTCCGCACTCACAAACTCCCATCCTACCCCATCATTCCCCCACAGTTGCACAATATCAAATTTGTTCATAACCTCTTTTTTAGTCTCTATCAAGCCTAGCATATGTAGTTTAAAATTTCTCCGAAAGTGTTTCACCATACTTAATTTGCCAATTCCCGCCAACCCCCTAACATTCCAAGAACTAAAAATCATTTTAAAACAGTTGTACACACCTTTCTTCGGTTTTTTGGACGACTTCTTCTAGCATTCTCCTTCTGTTTGGCTTGCTTTTTCTTTAGCGCTATTGCCTCATTCTGTGCCTGGAGTATTGCCATAATGTCTTCTTCCCCATTGTATTGCAACGTTCCAGATTCGACTGCCAAATCCCAAGCCTTCCTATTTTCTTGCATTTTATTTTCCCTTGTATTTTCAGACGCTTCCGACTCCAATTCACTTTCAGAATCAACTGCTCCCTCCCTCAGGTCCTCTGTCGCCCCCTAGCACTAGCATTCACTATCTCCGACGCAGCCAACCCTCCTTGTAGCTCAACTGCGCCTGGGCCTTCGTCTGTTTTAGCCTTTGAAGAACATGTAACGCATTGACCACAACCTGCGCAGCTTACTTTCGCCAAAGCCTCAGCTTTCTCAGGTTTGCACTGTTCTATGTCATCAATCCCTTTATAATGAATCCCTTTTACAACCCCATTCCCCCTTGTGCCTTACATCAGCCTCTCCATTCCCCATCAACCCATCTTGAGTTTGCCCTCCCAGCCTACCCGCATCCACATCATCACCAAACCGCTGTGATCCTAATGCAATCAAACCGCCAGACTCATTCCCGCCGCACCCGTCACCTCCGTTCAGTCCTCTTCCCGCAGCAACCCGCCCAGATCCCATACCAGATAATCATCCATTGTTACCAACGACACCCGTCCTTGACCACAATCCGCTACATCCGCCGGCATTGAGACCTGCCTCCCCACGCCAGCAAATTCAATGCACGATCGACCCCCCGCGGCGTTTGGCTCCGAGTTACCCACGAGCCTACAGCCAAACCCAGGATATGGATCGTCCGAACTGGAGCTTTTGTGATCTGTCCGGCGCCTTCGCTCAACCACCAGGTCGGCGCCGCTTTGGGGTCTCTTGCCATCGACGCCCCTCCTCTTCCCATTTGCCCAGTCCTCCTTACTACCCGGATGAAGGCTTCGACCCACCTTATTCCCAACCCGGTCCGTCCCAGGTCCACCACCAAGTCCACCTTGTGGGCCTCTAGAGTTTAAGCCCAATTGATCCTCCTTTGATTTGGTTAGCTTATGTTGGGCCCCAACACTCGTAGCTAAAGGAATAAGCCCACTAGCACCCAAACTTCCACTAAGATTGCTACTGATCTCAACCCCAGCAACCACCGAATCTCTATTATAGTCCCATGATACAGTTCTACCTGAATCATCTTCCACACTTCTCGTTGGAGAACCCGCACTAGTAGCATATGTCATACGGAAGTTAACCTCCTTAAAAGCTGTTATTGCCGTTGTAGAATTTAAAAGTTTGTTATGCCATTCATTCAAATCTTCAAGGTGAATTACGACTCTACCCCCATGTTGTTCTCCCTCCCTACCCGTCAGCAACATCAACTCCGCTGCCGCATCCCATCCCACTGGCCGCGTGTGACTACGCTTACCTCCACCATTACTTATAACATTCTCAGAATCATACGCTCTTTCTACCAGGGGTTCACAATTACCTTCTGAACCATCATTGATGACACGAGCCGTTGAGACACCAGCATCACTTACCGCCTTCTTGACCACCACATCAAACACATTTGTGCCTAAAAAAAGATGAATCTTCTCATGAATGCTATCAAACCTGCATGTCTCAATCAGCACATGCCCCTTGCTAAAGGACAAGCATGATATCGTCGCATCATCACAACGCACTATCTCCCCCCCACTGTTCACCAATCATACCGAACGTAGCTTCTGACCAAACGTGAAGTGGAACCCCGAAGCACTCAAGCCAAACTCTCCTCTTAGCACAACGTTCATGCTCCTCCCACTGTCTGACTCGACAAAAAACCTTCAAGAAGCTATCCATGCTGAGAGCGAGCGCCTCTTCAATACTGCGAGGACTATCAAAGATTAATAAAGCTTTGTAAGCCCCCATCTCACAAATCTTGACTACGTGTGGCCATTCCGTTCGAGCCGTTGCCTTCAACACGCAGAAGTTAGTTTTTGTTGTACTCCCAACAACACTCCTCCGTAGCCAGTCCAAATTAGTGTTAGTCACATAGACTTGAATCCCCTTGGCCACCGAGGCCGCCCTATCATTAATCCTACAAGCTCCGTCGGGATCCGTCGATCCGGCCACATGATCCTTACCCTGACTAATAATTACCCCATGATCATCCACCCCTTCATCTGCCTGCCTCCTTCCAGCCAAAGGAACCGCATTGTGAATATGAACTTTCCCCAAATCAGCCGTCACAGTCGCTGTGCTCCTCCTTGCATCTTCAACGGCCGACATCTTCGTCCCCTTAGGGTTAACCCTCCTGTACTTAGCCTCTCCCACAAAAATATCGTTCCCTCTTAAGCGCATGCGATTCATCTCTGAAATGGCTTTCAATGCTCCTCCCTTCGTAGTATACCTTATGAATGCAAAAAGATACACTACACTTTTCCTCATATTCCTGGAGAGGTAGATGTCATTGATCCTCCCTGTCTAAGAAAACAAACGAAACAATTCTTGCTTCGAGATATCCTTCGATAAGCTATCAACAAAAACAGTGAAAGATTCCTTTTCCAATCTAAGAAACTCTTTTCGGTTCTAAACCCTTGGGTCCTTGCCTTGGTGTTGCAGATTCCTAGGCCTACCCTTCCCGATGTTTTCCCACCCTCCGCTCTCTCCCCCTCTTTCTCTCATATTATAAATTCTAAGATTATAAAAGATATAAACTAATTTAATATTTGTGAAATATTGAATTATTTTAATAAAATTACTCAAATATTTTACAAAACTACCCAACAAATATCTATTTTGACTAGTTCATACACGCATAAATTTGCTATACTATTTTTTTGTTATAGATTTATATATACCAAACGTTTAGTTCATAATGGAATTGTTATCAACTTTGGAAAAAGAAAACAAAAAGCATGCATTGAGGATTGTTCTTACCACCGTGGTATTTATTTTTTTGCATTACCACTTCCTACAATGCACACCACTACTATCCCAAACACAGCCACATTCACACTCACCACTTCCTATAATGCATTCTCAAAAATTCTCTTATAAAATGTTTGATCCCCTCTATATGTTTTTCACTGTTTCTAAGAGATCCTCAACTCCTACTACTCTCTTTTTTATATTTCTCATGTGTTTTTAAGAGACGTTTCTGTTATTTTTTTTTTTTTACTGTGTTTCTCACTGTATCCCTACTACATATTGAATACCACAAAATACCGTTATTTTATTTTCATGGCTCATCGAGATGTAAATTTTCTCTTCGTTAAGTATTAACATTATTTAAAAATTCATGAGGCTTAGTTGATTAGACAGATTTACTTATTTGTAATTTCTTTACTTATATATGAGTATATATAATAAATGCTTGCTATTAGTTTAATTACTTGCCCCTTTGTTAACATTATTTTGAATTTACTTCCATTTTAAATTTTAAAATGTAATTTCTATACGTAACTTTTAGTGATTTATTTGTTGTTTAACTATTTAGTTTTCACAAAAAAATATAATGATCAATCTTTTTTGTGTCTTAGAAAAGTACAATAATCTTATTATTTCACTTATTTGTTTTTCTAAAAAAATGACTTCTTTTAATTAAAACTAATAAAAAAATGAAAGTTAAATATACTATTTTTAAATTCAAATGAGAAACAAAAATTTAATCGTGCAAAAAATTACTATTATTTTAGCAAAAAAAATAAATATTTTTAATATTATACTAAAGAAAATAAATTTAATATACTATTATTGGTCTTATATAAATATTATTAAAATTATTATTTAATATTTTTATAATGTAAACAATAGAAAAAATAGTTATAATTTTATTTTTAATTAAATTTGATTAATCACTATATTTTGATATATCAAATGACATATTTTAAAATAATATATATAATTATGTTTGGTTATATATGTGTATGCATGTATGTGTGTATGTGTAGAATTTTTATCCCCACTGATTAAAAAGTCCAACAAAAATAATGTCCGTTATATAATTATTGAAGAAAGATGATTAACTTTGGCTCCGTTTGGTTTGTATATGTACTAATACATAGACATTAAGACATAGACACTTGAGACATAGACATAAAATATTTGTGTTCATGTATGATGTTTGGATATAGAGACATGACAGTACTGTAGTGTCTAATATTATGTTTGATTAATAAGACACAAGAACACTACATAATTAAAATGACTATTTTACCCTTCTAATTTAAAATAAAAATTCAATCATTTTAAAATAAAAAAAAGACCAGAGAGAGGCAGAGAGCCCAAATTGAGTCGAGGGTTTCTCCCCCTTACCTCAACTCCCCAAAATCTCCCTTCTCCCTAGTTGGCGTCATCCTTCTTCGCTATTCTGTGCAGTCCTCTTCTTCTTATTATTCTTCTTCTGTGCGATCCCCTTCTTCTTATTCTTGTTCTTCTTCTTTTGTGTGGTGCCCTTCTTCTTCTTAATTGTTGGTTTTAATTGTTGCGAGTGTATTTGCTAGGTTCAGTTTAACAGAGAAAAGGGGGAAGGCATGGCTCATCGATGAAAAGCACCATGTGTAGAATTAGCATCGAAGAAAAAGCCAATGCCAAAAAGCATCTCTTTCGCACTTGGCAGGTATCTACCATACCATTCCTAATATTTACAGCTTCAACTATATCTTTCAGAGTTCTGATTTCGCAATTTAGGATTTAAGGTTTAGCGCATTTTGGGAATACGGTGCTTGATATGTCTAGCTGCGCCATGCCAAGTTCATAATTTTAACAGTTTACATAGTGTAATTATATCCCCAATTTCATAACTTTAACGGTTTAACTAAGTATTGATGAATGAAATTAAAAACTGCATGTGTTATAGAAGTGTGGATTAAGAATTAAAAGAGTAGTAATTAGAAAGATGAAAATAAGCCATACTCTTCCATATATTTTGGGATTAAGAAGAACATATATATTTATATCAATGTTTCTTGGTTACTTTGTACAAAGCATATGATGATTTCCTAGTGGCATGGAAGTGAATTAGTAACAAAGGTAATATTTTTACATTGGTTCTCATAAATGATTCATTATAATGGTATGTTCTTGGAACTGGTTCTATATTATTTTAGCCCTTTTACATATGCATTAATTGTGTTTGATGAATTGTTTGTATGTGGACAACAATATGCTTACTTTGGATCTATTTAAACAACGTTTGTCACAATGTATGTTTCAATCTAATTTTTTTTTGTATTTTTTTCAATATTTTGAAGCAAACGAATTTTTTTTGAATATACACTGACCAAACGTGATGGTAAAAAAAAATTTGTATTTTTCTAGAGGAGCAAACTTATAAGGTAAATTTCTTTGTGGACCAACCTGCCTTTATGGATCTTCATTGGGTATGCTTCAGTTTCTTGTTGTGTTTACATTGTTAGAAAATTTACTTAAAATTAGAACTAATGCAAAGTGCTGAAGTTATGAGCTTCAAAGGAATATAGTGTGTTGTAAGAACAAAGCATGTTTTGAGACTACTAAAGTTGTTATTGAAATTCTTTTTGCAGGGAATGTTTGTGCAATTCTTTCTTTAGGGAATGCTTGGTTGCTATGCACAAATAGAAGTTGGTCATGGATCAAGTATTCAAGGGTTTGAGACAACTGCAACTTTTGACCAAATATTACTTTTGAAAGCTGTATTTTGTTGTTATTTGGCATTGTATTTGTACAATGAATCATGAAGTTCAATTGGTATAGTTTTAAGAAATATCCAATTGTATGAATTGAAAATTGTAGGAATTGAAAATTAAATGGAAAGTGGTTTACATGAAATTCATTTTAGCTTGCTGTTTGTTATCAAAAATGAGTATTTGGAGTATATCTTGTTTGCTTTGAACAAATATGTAAGTGCAGGAATTTAGAACTCAGGCTGCAAACATCATGTATAAAATTTACACAGGAAGTGCATTATTTTAGAAAGTTAATAATTTTGTTGTGATTTTAAAAAGTGCACGAACTTGCTGTGATATTAGAAAGTGCACAATTAAAACTGTGATTTAACAAGTGCCCACTTTTATTGTGATATTAGAAAGTGCACAATTTTGCTGTGATTTAAAAAGTGCACAACTTTATTGTGAAAATTTACGCTGCACAATTAAAATTTAACTCTACTTAAGTGCAGAAAATTAGCATAAATTATGCAGATTCAATAAAATTTTGCAGGAATGCACAATTTTAAGTGTAAAATTGCACAATACAATTGAAGTTCACCTGATAAATAACTTAGTGCATAATAGTAGGAAATTAACAGAGAAAAGAGTTTACCGAAATGTTTTTGAAAAGTCTAATAACTTTATCAAAATATCCTAGTAAGTTTACCAATATACCCTAACAAGTTAACAACTAAGACCAACTACACCAATAATAACTAAAAGTTGTCCATAATATCTCGTGCAAATGCTGCTTTTTCCTCATCTAAACTCCAAAAGGTTGCCTTCAATTCTGGATTTTGCACAAATTTCTTTGCGATTTGCACGATCTCCATTGTGTCGAAACCAAGACTCCTCAATGTTCGACCAAGATTCACTTGCTCATTAACCCCAGACATTGCATTGGCAAGTATTTGCACATGCTTTCCTTGATCCTGAACTGCAGCCTTAAAAGTTTCAGCCAAGTTTGATAGGATTGCAGCATCCTTGCTAATTTTAGTTGCACTTTGACGTCCTTGATTTCTCTCACTTGATGAAGCAAAAGAGGTCGAATAATTATTGGGTAATTCGCTCTCAGCAGCTGCTAAATCCTCCATGTCAACATCTTCTCCGTCTAAACCCAAGCCACCAGCTGTGGCTGCAGCAAATGTAGAGCCAAGAGTAACATCTTCTTCAGCATCTTTTCCACTGCAGGCTTCAAGACCGGTAGCTCTATCCTTGCCGAAAATATTTCCAAGACGTTCAAACAACCGAAATGGCTTGCCTGGAGTATAGAGCGTCACATTGCGACCCTATACCATATGACAGAGTATACATTAACAAATGCATATGCATACACTTGCATGAAAATTAAAATGTAGTTGTAAGAACAAAGAATAAAAGTGCAAAAAAAGACACCCCTTTCCCCAAGCTTCCAACACTTTACACACATCTTTTGAGAATTCCATCCAAAGCCACTACAACCCAACATCTCAGCCACATACATATATTTTTCTTTCAGGCGCTTGTGTTTATTTCTGATGTGCTTCACATTGAGACCACATCCAGGAAACTTTTCATTCATCTTATCTGCCAACTTCTGAAATGCCCCCGGTTTAAATTGACCGGCATCGGCCCTCTTGCCTTCAATGACCAATTCCTACATGAGAACCACAAACTGTTCAGTTTCTTGTTCAGTCCACTGGCGTGGTGTGGAAGCCATTTGTTGCTGGATAAGATATATGCACAATAATGAAAAGGAGCACCATAAAGTACAATTATTTTGAGCTATACACAAGAATTCTTATGCCAATGAGCACAAATTTACTAGCACGAATATAGTAGAATTTTCACCACATTAAAACAAATAATTACCAGCACAATATCAACACACTTTAACATTTTCAAGAACATTATACACGCTTAACATCTTGTGAAACAATTAAAACAAACTCTTATCTAGTTGTGTCTTTAATTAGAATACAAGTCATCAAACTAAATTGTATGCTAATACACATGCCACAAGAGAAAAAAACTCAAATGAATTCAAATATAATAATAGTCGACGACAATTGCATACATCATAAAATTATCAAAAACAAAAATTCTACGTGCCATGTTCTCCTCTCCATATTTTCCACATTTCAGTTGCTAGGTCTTCACGCCATTGAGTCCACTCGTGGCTACTTTCCACAACATCAATTGTGTCGGCTTCATCAACAATAGTATCATCTCCTATGGGTATGTGTTCCGGTGAAAGAGTTGCATCTTCTTCAGGATCAACATCCATATTCATACGAATAAAATTTTGTAACAAACAACAAGCGATAATAATGTGGCTTTGAATTCTAATAGGGTAAAATGACGGACTTCGTAGAATCGCCCATCTTTTCTTAAGCAATCCAAAGCACCGCTCAATCACATTTCTAGCCGAAGAGTGCTTCTTATTAAATAACTCTAGACGATTTTGTGGTGCACGGTTACCTTGAACCCACTCATTTACATGATAGCGAACATTTCTATAAGGAGATAAAAATTCTCTACCATTGGTATAGCCAGCATCCACTAAATAATAAGACCCTAAAACGGAAGGATGAAAAAAATATAAGAAATAGGGTAGAGTTCTTTAATAAATAGTTAAAACTCTTATGAAAAGATTAATTTAGACATACCAACAGGTATTTTCAAGCCATTACATCGAGTAATTGCATCCCTAAGTACCCTTGAATCAGATGCCGATCCTTCCCAACCGCTAAGGACATAGACAAAATTCATATTCTGATTGCAAACTCCTAAGACATTGGTGGATATTCTAGATTTTCTCGTCCGATATCTAGATTTATCATTCTTCGGGACAGTGACATCTATGTAAGTTCCATCTAATGCTCCTAGACAACCCTATCAAATGTTAAAAAAATAGTTATTACACACCAGATAAACTTGACCAGCAAGAAATTGAGCTATATACAAGACCTACCTTAAACCATTTCCATCTGGGATCCACACAATCTTCCGGAACAGGATCTGCCGTTGCAAATAATATACTTTGAACACGCAAAACCGAACACAATACCTTGTGAAAATACCTACTTATAGTTTCACCAGACCTATAAAACCTAACTTGTACGCTGCGATTTTTGGTATGGTGAGCTAAAATGATTAAGAAAGTAGCTACTTGCTCGCCTATGCCAACATGACCATCTTCGTCCAACCCACCCTGAACTTTTAGCAATTCACACAAATTGGCAAATGCATTCAAACTCATTCATAGCTCCCATATGCAATTTCTATCTCCACCCGCCCCAATAATATTATCTAATGCATCTCGCCTTAATGGCAATGTGTTCACTCTTCGACCAATCGAAGAATGACTCCGCCTTCTATTCCTAACATACATATATAAAGTAACTAAGATAAATAATATTAACGTGTCAAACTGCATTCTCATAATCCAGTAATATCCAACACATAGCTTAATTTGCTCAGAACGATCCATCATCACTTCCTAACAAACAATAAAAAGTAAATGCGTAAAAATAAATAAATAATAAATATTCGGCACCAAAACATTCAAATAAGCTTTATATAATCACCGTAACAAATCCAAAAGAAGCAGAGCTAGCAACACTAGAGCGGGTTGGGATCCAACTGCCGTCCAAGAAATTTAATATCTACTACCCTATAGTTACCATCAAAGTCTTTTTCCACAAACCATTACTCTAAATTATAAAAAACAAAATAAAAATCTTGAATTCAATAGTTTAAACTTCCAACTCCACAAAATAAAAGATCCATGACCCACACTGAATTCATACTTATATAAAAGCCTCTGAATTTTCTCATTAATATCTCAAAACTTTCAAATTCAGAAGAGATTACAACTTGAATTTCAAATCTAATGCAGTTTTAAGTTTAAACTCATAAACTTTTCTGGGAAAGATGAAAGACACCTAAACTATGTGCTTTTCATTAAATAATACATTTCAAAAATTGTTTGCTACTCATACAACATAAACAGTTTTCTTGCTATTTGAAAATACAAGAAAGGCCACCAGACCATGACAAATATTATTGAGAGTTATTTGTTGAATCTTTTTAAACATTCATTATACTAATCCTTACAATAGTCAGATAATAGCCCCAAATATTAACTAAACAACAATAAAACCCAATACTTCTAATTTGCTCATCATCCCGCATTAATCCCCAAAACAAATTTCAACAATCACAATACTTCACAGCCTACCAGTATTATTTGTTCCTTATTCACACACCAATATTTTTTCCAAAACTAAATGTATTAAAGTTCATGGTAAAAGAGCAAGGGAAGATAAAAATTAAAAACTTAGATAATAAAAGAGAGGGATAGCATAATCACAAACCTTCAGTGGAATTTTCAAAAACAGAGAAAGATTAAAGAAGCTCCACAAAAGTAGCCGTTAATGAGGAAACTCCAGAGAAGATTTTGAGACTTGTTAGGGTTTGTCAAAGGTAGAAGAAAAAGAAGTCTGGTAAGTTAATTTTAATAAGGGTAAACAAGTAAAAAAAAATAACTCAGATCCGTGTCCATCACTTTTTGTCTGTGTCTCATCATTTCCTTGAGACATAAAATACGTGTATTATGTGTGCTCCTGTGTGTAAGCGTGTCTTTCATTTTCTGTGTCTCAGAAACCAAACAAAAGACATGTTCTACTGTGTTTATGTCTTAGCCTGACATACACACAAACCAAACGGAGCCTTTGTTCACCGAAAAAAAAAAGTGATTCGTTATATATATATAATTATGTGTTTTTTTTGTCGATATACACTTATGTTTGATTATATATGTGTGTGTATAATTTTTGTCCCAATCAATTAAAAAGCCCAACAAAACAAAAGCCCGTTAATTGAAGAAAGATGATTGACTTTATTCACAAAAAAAATGACTGACTTTTTCTACTTTATTGCAGGCGGTTGAATCACCACCATCCCCACCAACCCCCACCCCACCCCGACCCCGCATCCTCACCGCCACCCCCACAACCCACGGCACCACTACCACCTATCCCCACTCCTCCACCCCCACCTTCACTGGCACTCCCATCTCCAGTCCCCCACCTTCACTGCCCCCACCACCCCATCTTTATCATACTACCATATCCATCTACTCCCACTTACACCCCATCATCGCTGCCACTAAATAGTTCATAGATGATAAAACCGTTATACATGCACAGTTTGAAAGTAATGTTAATATTGAAAATCAACCACTGTCTCAAACTGTTATACCTGAACAATTCGGAGATGATGAAACTGTTATATATATATAGTCTGAAAATGATACTAATATTAAAAATTAACTACCGTTTCAAACTGCTATACATGAACAGTCTAAAAGTGATGTTAATATTAGAAATTAATCACCATAGCAAAATTCTATTATTTCGCTTGTCCCAACTTTTTTATAGGTATGTGCGTTAAGCGTTAAGCTTTTGTTACAAACTTACAATATCATATATAAAAAAAGGCACTTTAGTTAAAAGTTATTTTAATTATATACCTCTTTGATTTTCTTTTATTCTTTTCATGTTGGAGATACAAAAATAAATAATTTTATTAATGAGAAAATAATACTTTAATTATTCTTTTATCATTCTAATTCATATTTTAATTTGAAGTGTTTTTAAACATATTTTGATTAAATTTTATATATTGTACCAAATCTCTATTAGCATTCCCTCTTAAATTGCTTAATTTTTCCGATTAAAAAACTATTTAATTAATATTTATAATATATAATAGTATTATCGTATTATACTATTATTGCAATAAACAAGTATAGTTTCAAGTTAAAGGGAGCAATCAAGTGAATACTAATTGAAGTTAGATAGGAAGTTTATAGCCAACCAACAATAACTAGTGATGGCACTATTCATTCAACTCCAAAAAGAATATATTTGGTTAATAGTCAAAATAATTTATAAAAGATCATGTGTTTATAAATTTGGTTTTGAAAAAATTAAATTGATTTTTTATTAATTAAATAATAATGTATCATAAAATAATTATATCATGTGTCATTATTTAATTGATAAAAATTAATTTAAAAATTTGATTTTTTAAAGTTAAATTATTGGTACAAATTTACATACAATTATTTTCACGTAAAATGTTAGTTAAAAACTGTTAGATGATTTGATATATTTAACTAGATTATTATCTAACGATTTTTAACTATCAACTTTATATAAAAATAACTCATCTAAATTAAATAATTAATACACAATTAATCTTTTATGATGAATTTAAAAAGGAGATTGAAAATGAAATATTGAGACTTAATTAAGTTTTTGTATTATATTTTGTATAAAATATATTAAACTAATTTATGTCTAAATATTGTATTTAGTTTAAGATAAAATAAAAATTAAGAGATAAATATAAAATTTAAAAAATTAAATAAAAATATTAAAAATATTATTAAAATTTTAGAACAATTCTAAAAATTTCAGTTCTTTTTATTCTTATCTTTTGAAAATACTGAAAACTAAAAATACACTATTGAATTTCCACTCTTCTAATCTCAGTTATGAAAACAAACACTAAGGATTATTAAAGAATAATGAGGGTTATGGAAGAAGGTGTTGAGACGTAGTGGAGCCCACGAGGATTCCATGAGTTTGACTTCCATTAATTAACCGGCCACAGCCGGTGAGTTTTGGTGGCACCGACACACATTTTCCGGTTGCCGCTGTTACTTCTAATCAGTTTTAAAAACGTGACCACGTTCCCGCACTCTATCCTTCTCAAGTTGTAATTAACAATATCAATGTGGTTAATCCCAAGGGGTGCAGGTTCGATTCTAGGTGTTAATTCCATCATTTTGGAGTATTAATCACTCCTCTTTCTTAATCAATATTTTATTAATTAAGGTGTGATAATAGTCCCTCTCTTCGTATAATAATAGACAAATATTTAAATAAAAATTAGGGTAAAAAACCATATTAAGCCAAATGAGTCAAAAAATAACGTAAATACGCCAAAGCAAAAATCGTTTCAGCAATAAGCCAGAAGCTATTTTTATATAATTCGAACCAGCTTGGTTCGAACTCCATTTCTACATAATTCGAACCAGCTTGGTTCGAATTATATACAAACACATAATTCGAACCAGCTTGGTTCGAATTACACACAAACACACGCACACACTAATTCGAACCAGCTTGGTTCGAATTACACACATTAATTCATGGTATAATTCGAATTATGCTGTTTAAAAAATTAATAATTTATTAAAAAAATTTATTAAAAAATTTATTAAAAAAATTAATAATTAAAAAATTAAAAAATATATATTTTTATTTCATACGTTAAAAAAAAGTTAACAAAATATTTAATTACGAGACTTCTTTAAAATATTAATGAGCTATCAATTTGAATTCCATACAATACTTTTCTGTCCATTTTTAATAGTTCATGAATATTTTTTAATAAATTTTTTTAAATTATACTACAAAAAATATTTTATCCTATGCAAAACAATTTAAAAAAATGGCTTAAAAATGTTAGGAGTACTATAAAAATTTGTAATGTTATAATAACTTAGGTAAATACATGCATGTACTCAAATTTTAAATAAATACTCTACATAGTCAATAATAATTTAAAAATGAAAGAAAATATTTTATTCCATACAAAATAATTAAAAAATATATTTTATTCTATACAAAATAATTTTAAAAAATGGCTTAAAAGATGTTATGAGTACTATAAAAGTTTGTAATATTCTAGTGATTTAGGTAAATACATGATAAAAATATTTTTTCTTTAATTTCTAAATTATTAGTGACTATGTGGAGTATTTTTTTAATGTCCTAAGTCATTAGGACATTACAAATTTTTATAGTACTTCTAACAGCTTTTAAGCCATTTTTTAAATTATTTTGCATAAAATAAAATATTTTTTTGTGGTATAATTTAAATAAATTTATTAAAAAATATTTATGAACTATCAAGAATGGGCAGAAGAGTATTGTATAGAATTCGAATTGGTCACCATATAATTTGAATCAGAGTAATTCGAACTTCCCTATGCGTAATTCGAATCATGTAATATCTCACCATATAATTTAAATAATTTTATTAAAAAATTATCATGAATATTTTTTAATAAATTTATTTAAATTATACCACAAAAAAATATTTTATTTTATGCAAAATAATTTAAAAAATGGCTTAAAAGCTGTTAGAAGTACTATAAAAATTTGTAATGTCCTAATGACTTAGGACATTAAAGAAATACTCCACATAGTCACTAATAATTTAGAAATTAAAGAAAAAATATTTTTATCATGTATTTACCTAAATCACTAGAATATTACAAACTTTTATAGTACTCATAACATCTTTTAAGCCATTTTTTAAAATTATTTTGTATAGAATAAAATATATTTTTTAATTATTTTGTATGGAATAAAATATTTTCTTTCATTTTAAATTATTATTGACTATGTAGAGTATTTTATTTAAAATTTGAGTACATGCATGTATTTACCTAAGTTATTATAACATTACAAATTTTTATAGTACTCCTAACATTTTTAAGCCATTTTTTTTAAATTGTTTTGCATAGGATAAAATATTTTTTGTAGTATAATTTAAAAAAATTTATTAAAAAATATTCATGAACTATTAAAAATGGACAGAAAAGTATTGTATGGAATTCAAATTGATAGCTCATTAATATTTTAAAGAAGTCTCGTAATTAAATATTTTGTTAACTTTTTTTTAACGTATGAAATAAAAATATATATTTTTTAATTTTTTAATTATTAATTTTTTTAATAAATTTTTAATAAATTTTTTTAATAAATTATTAATTTTTTAACAGCATAATTCGAATTATACCATGAATTACTGTGTGTAATTCGAACCAAGCTGGTTCGAATTAGTGTGTGCGTGTGTTTGTGTGTAATTCGAACCAAGCTGGTTCGAATTATGTGTAATTCGAACCAAGCTGGTTCGAATTATGTGTGTGTATGTAATTCGAACCAAGCTGGTTCGAATTATGTAGAAATGGAGTTCGAACCAAGCTGGTTCGAATTATATAAAAATAGCTTCTGGCTTATTGCTGAAACGATTTTTGCTTTGGCGTATTTACGTTATTTTTTGACTCATTTGGCTTAATATGGTTTTTTGCCCTAAAAATTACACTAATAAAAATAACAAAAAACTACACTTATAAAAAAAATAATTTGTCCTTCTAAATTGTGGTATTACTAGCTATCTGAACTAAATGAGTGATTCGAGTTGATTTTAAATAATTATAGCTAATTTTTTTTTAAAAAATATTATTCATACACCAAATATTATTGATATCCGTATAAAAATATAATATTTATTAATTAATTATATATTTATATAAATTAATTTTTAATTAATAAAATAAAAAAATATATGTATAATTATTGAAATAAAACATTTATATTAAAATAATGTTTATTATAAAAAAATAAATTTAATATATTATTATTGGTCTTTTATAAATATTATTAAAATTATTATTTAATATTTGTATAATGTAGATAGTAGAAAAAATAGTTATAATTTTATTTTTTAATTAAATTGGATTAATCACTATATTTTGATATATTAAATGATATATTTTAAATTAATATATAAAATTATGTTTGGTTATATATTTGTGTGCATGTATGTGTATGTGTATAATTTTTGTCCCAATTGATTAAAAAATTCAACAAAAACAAAGCCGTTAATTGAAGAAAGATGATTGATTTTGTTCACAAAAAAAAAATGATTGACTTTTTCTACTTTATTACAGGCGGCTGAATCACCACCATCACCACCAACTCCAACCCCCACTCCGCACCCTCACCGCCATCCCCACAGCCCACGACATCCCCACCACCACCACTCCCATTCCACCTCCACCTTCCCACCCCCATCGCCAACCCCACAACTCACGGCACCGCCACTCCCACCACTCCCACCTCTACCCCCACCCCTAGCCCGCACCCTCACCGCCACCCCCACAACCCACGGCACCACCACCACCCATCCCCACTCTTCCACCCACACCCTCAACGCCACCCCACATCCCCACCCCTACCGCCCCCAACACCCCATCTTTACCACACTACCACCACCATTCACCCCACCTACACACCCCATCATCGCTACTACTAAACAGTTTATAGATGATGAAACTGTTATACATGCATAGTCTGAAGGTGATGCTAATATTGGAAATCAACCACGGTCATAAACTGCTATACCTGAATAGTCTGAAGGTGATGCTAATATTGGAAATTAACCACTGTTTCAAACTGTTATACCTGAATAGTATGGTGAAACTGTTACACATGAAGAGTCTGGAGGTGATACTAATATTGGAAATCAACCACCGTCTCAAACTGTTATACCTGAATAATTTGGAGGTGGTGAAACTGTTATACATGTAGAGTCTGAAGGTGATGCTAATATTGAAAATCAACCACTGTCTCAAACTGTTACACCTGAACAGAGGTGCTGAAACTGTTGTACATGTAGAGTCTAGAGGTGATGCTAATATTGGAAATCAACCACCGTCTCAAACTGTTATACCTGAACAATCTGGAAGTGTTTAAACTGTTACATATGTAGAGTCTAGAGGTGATGCTAATATTGAAAATCAACCACCGTCTCAAACGGTTATACCTGAACAATCTGGAGGAGGTAAAACAGTTATACATGTAGAGTCTGAAGGTGATGCTAATATTGAAAATCAACTATGTCTCAAATTGTTATACCTGAACCATCTGGAGGTGGTGAAACTGTTGTACATGTAGGGTCTGGAGGTCATGCTAATATTAGAAATCAACCACCGTCTCAAACTGTTATATCTGAACAATCTGGAGGTAGTGAAATTGTTGTACATGTACAATGTGGAGGTGATGCTAATATTGAAAATCAACCACCGTCTCAAACTGTTATACCTGAACAATCTGGAGGTAGTGAAACTGTTATACATGTAGAGTCTGGAGGTGATGTTAATATTGGAAATCAACCATCGTCTCAAACTGTTATACCTGAAAAATTTGGAGGTGGTGAAATTGTTGTACATGTAGAGTCTGATAATATTGGAAATCAACCACCGTCTCAAGCTGCTATACCTGAATAGTCTGGAGGAGATGCTAATGTAAAAATCAATCGCCGTCTTAAACTATTATACCTGATTAGTCTGGAGGTGGTGAAATTGTGATACATGTAGAGTCTGGAGGTGATGCTAATATTAGAAATCAACCACCATTTCAAACTGTTATACCTGAACAATCTTGGTGAAACTGTTGTACATGTAGAGTTTGGAGGTGATGCTAATATTTGAAATCAACCACCGTCTCAAACTGGAAATCAACCACCATCTCAAACTGTTATACCTGAACAATATGGAGGTGGTGAAATTGTTGTACATATAGAGTTTGGAGGTGATGCTAATATTTGAAATCAACCACTGTCTCAAACTGTTATACCTGAACAATCTGAAGGTGGTGAAACTGTTATACATGTAGAATCTGGAGGTAATGCTAATATTGAAATCAACCACTGTCTCAAATTGTTATACCTGAACAATCTGGAGGTGGTGAAACTGTTGTACATGTAGAGTCCAGGTGATGCTAATATTAGAAATCAACCACCGTCTCAAACTGTTATAACTGAACAATCTGGAGGTGGTGAAATTGTTGTAATGTACAGTGTGGAGGTGATGCTAATATTGAAAATCAACCACCGTCTCAAATTGTTATACCTGAACAATCTGGAGGTGGGTGAAACTGTTACACATGTAGAGTCTGGAGGTGATGCTAATATTGAAAATCAACAACCGTATCAAACTGTTATACCTGAACAATCTGGAGGTAGTGAAACTGTTATACATGTAGAGTCTGAAGGTGATGCTAATATTCGAATTCTTTTGTTTATTTTTCCTTGTTTAATTTTTGAATTTGTTAGTTTATTTTTTTATTTATTTTCGAAATTGCTGGTTTATTTTTTTATTAATTTTTAAATTTTTGGTGTTATTCATCTAGCTTATTTTATTTAATTTCTCATACTCATGTTACCTCACCGAAAATTCTCTTCACTATGACGTAGAGACTTACACTTTTTCTTGTTTTCTATTTTTTATTAGCAGGAACAGGAACAAAAAACCTCTTCTTGACTTTGATCCTGAGATTGAAAGGACATTGAGGCGGCGTTTGCAACAAGCTAGAGCTTACAAGGCCGGTGAAAATCTCAGAGATAATTTTGAGAAGAAAGCTGAAGAATTTACTATAGATCCTAACAACAACAATGCAATTAATGCTAATGTTGTTAATCCAGACGCAAATAGGCAACCTAGGAAGACCCGCTCATACACTATTCCTAGTCTTGATTTCTATGGGAATAGCATTGTTGTGCCCCCTATTGCTTCTAACAACTTTGAGTTGAATCCTCAGTTGATCACTCTGGTGCAACAGAATTGCCAATTTCATGGACTCTCGCAGGAAGACCCATACTTGTTCATCTCTTATTTTCTACAGATCTGTGATACTATGAAGACTAATTGGGTGAATACTAATGTCTATAAGCTAATCCTCTTCCCATTTGCTGTGAGGGACAGAGCAAAGCAATAGCTTGACACTCAGCCCAAGGAGAGCTTGGATACTTGGGATAAGGTGGTCAACAAATTTTTGACCAAGTTCTTTCCTCCTCATAAGCTGACTAAGCTGAAGATGGATATGTATACTTTCAGGCAGAGAGATGGTGAGTCCCTCTATGAAGCTTGGGAGAGGTACAAGTTGATGCTCTAGAAGTGCCCTCCTAACATGTTCTCAGACTGGATCCGATTGCAGATTTTTTATGATGGACTTTTGATATTGCCAAAATGTCTTTGGATAATTCTGCAGGTGGATCTCTTCATATGAAGAAGACTCCTAAAGACACTAATGAGTTGATTGAGATGCTTGCCAATAACTAGTACTTATATTCTTCTGAGATGACCGCTGTGAAAAAAGGAGTCATGGAGTTGGATACCTTAGATGGACTTCTTGCTTAGAATAAAGCTATGTCCCAGCAAATAAATGCTTTTTCCAGCACTTGAGTGGAATGCAAGTCTCATCAGTTAATACTCAGGATGCATCTTATGATATGAGCGGTGGCTTCCCTTAGAGTGAGAGTTATGACTATAGCCAGTGTACTCCAAATTAAACCCCATTTTCATTAAAAAGAAAAACATTATATGACTAAAACACAAATGAACCAAAATTTATTTTAATAAACACCAAAACTTCTATCATCCTCTCTAGGATTATTCATGTCTTGTGCATGATAAAGGCTGGAGCTTGACTGAATCGTTGATCGACCATCTAAAAGGCTCAATTGTAAAAGCAATAAATCATATATTAACAAACACATTTACTAACATGCACAAACACATTTTTCCATAATCAAAAGCAAATCAATGTAACCTCACTTAGAGATGCCTTTTTCTTTTTCTTTGATGTCTTTGCGATACTTTTTTCTAAATTTGATCCTAGTCTATTCTTGGGATGTCCTCTTGTTCTAACACATGGGGACTTTGAAGGTCGTTAACATCATTCAACGTAATGTCTTCGTGAGATAACGAACATTTATCTTTATTTTTTGCTTGATATTCTTACATCTTAGCCATGACGTTATCAAAAGTCCGGTGCAGAATTCCAATCAACTCCTCAGATTCTGATGTAAATTCACATATTTTGTGCGACCAAAATATCAAATTGTCAAATCTCTTGCTTCTTGGCTCAAATAAAGGATCGTCTTGGCTACTCTTGATATGTGTGTGCCTCCTCTTTACGTTCTTACTCCAGTGTTCTAATATATATTTTGGTGCCACTTTATCTACTCGCTCAAAGTGTAAGGCACTCAGAGAATGACATCACAGTATACCCCTTGACTCAAACAATAAGCACTGACACTTTACTTCGCGTGATATTGCAGATGTTGAGTTAGAAACCTGCTCTACAACTTCATATGCTGTAAAATTTAGAGCACACTATGTTGATCTTGTGATGCAGTTCACCTTTCCTCAAAATTGTGCTTGGAATTTCCTGAACTTCTCGTGAGTATACACGTGCTGAAATTGAGCCTCTATTGGTGATTTTGTTGCACACGGTATCGTAGTATAAAAATTTGTAGTATCAAATTTTGGCGACGCATGCACGAGAGGCATGCGTACGTGTGTGTGCATATTCACGGGTACGCATGGCTCACGCGTACGCGTGACTTGATGTACGATCCACGCGTGCGCGTGGCCTACGCATACGCGTGGATGCTGCCTGCTGCAAAAATCGGTTTGGACTATTTTTAAACCAATTTTTCACTTCTAAACCTCCATTTTCTTCCCTTAAGGTTTAAAGTATGGTTTTAAGTCCAATGGATAAAAGAAGCTAGGAAAAACAAGATATCTTGAGGACGAAGAAAGTTGTAAATGGTGGCTTTTATGAAGGAAATAAGTATGTTAACGAAGTTTAATGCTAAGGCTTGATAATTGATAATGAAATTGCCATGGCTTATAAATAATGATATCTGAGATACGAGTTTTCCTGGGTAAAAATCGTGGCTCACCACCACGTGTTCCAGGTTGAATCTCGACACTCTGTTAACCCTACGTCGTAAGGGTGACCGTGCATGTATAAATTCCCGGGTATGGATAGCCCCCATTGAGTGATTATATGATGATTGAATGTGAACTCTATGCATAAACTCTTGGGAATACGCGATGGGGTACAGTCTAAGGTTTTCGGACTTGTCGGGTTGACTGGATAACTGACAGATGGGCCCCATCAGCCATAGGACAGGCATGCATTATATGCATTTGTTTGTTTTGATTGCTATGCATTTCCTGGGTTTGCCTAATCGATATATATCACCTGCTACCTATTATACTTGCTATTTGTACTATCTGCTCATTACTTGTGCATGAACTTGTTTGGTTACCTGTTTCTGTTGCATTATGGATGATGGAGGGATATAGGAGATGGAGAAATGGTTTGGTGTTAGGTTAGGATTGAACTTGAGTAAGTTAAGTAGATTTAGAATACCTACCCATGTTTATGGCTTTTGTTCATTACTTAAGTTAGATAACTGAATAACGGAGTTCTAGGATTGCCTATGGCATTCTCAGGACCTTATTTATTATACGCGTGGCACTTTTACCATGCTAAGAACCTCCGGTTCTCATTCCATATTGTATTGTTGTTTTTCAGATGCAGGTCGAGAGGCTCCTCGCTAGGCATCTGGATCCTGGGAAGCGAAGTAGTCCTTGGGTGTATTTTGGTTTTCTATTTATATGTATATGTATATATGTATTTAGTTTACTCTCTAAGTAACTTATGTATGTTGCTCCTCTTAGAGGTTGAGGGAGAAATATGAGTTTACTTTGGTATTTTGGTGTATTTTGGGGGATACTTATGTATGTTTATATATATATATATATATATACTCCGGCCAGCCTTAACTTCGCAGGCTGAGTCAGGAGCTAGTTACGCTGTTTCCTTGGCTTTCCTTTACTTTTTTTTTGCTTACCTTTATCATTTCTCCGATTAGGTTTCTTAGCACGCAAGTAATCCTTTCCGTTGAGCGTTGCGCTTCTAATTTTTGCGATTTTTGTTGACCGTTTTGTTTCAAGCCTCCTAGTATATTATCCTCTTCTCTATTATGTATTTATTTTGCTGTTTAGAGGTCCGTAACACCACACTACCTCTATTCTACAACTTAAGCGTAAAACTCTGTGTAGTAAGGTGTTACAGTCCGTACTTCATAAATTTTTAAATAAAGAAAAAATATGTTTACATTGACTTTAATTTAAAATTAAAAAATATTATTAAAAGATTTTCTATTTAATTCAAATTTTTATGTGTAGAACAGTAAAAAGAATTTATATCATTTTTATTTTATTTTTTCTTATTTTATTAGATTAACGAGAAATAAAAATATAAGTTACAGTGAATTATTTTTGTCTTTTTCACATCATTGAAGGATTGTATTCATCTTTTCGTAGGTAGCTACAAGACAAAAAGTTGATAGCAGTGTTGTCAGAATCGGACCGACCGTCCGATTGGACTGAAAAACCGGTCCGGGTGAGGCATCTAACCGAACAAGGAGTCGAACCGAAAAGATCCGTATTGAACCGGTCGGGTTTGATCAGAACCGGTGAACCACCAGGTTTCGTTTAATCCGGATCGGTTCGAAATTTTTTTTGTTTCTGCACTGGAAACGACGTCGTTTCTTAATAATAATAAAAAAACAAAAGCTGCTGCTGAAACGCTGTAACCCTAGCCTCCATCCCCTGTTTTCCACTTTCCCTTCCCATTCCCAAACGGTTTGAGAGACCACCATCACCATGGCACCATGACTCCATGAGAGCTGACAGCTGAGAGATAGAGAATTTGCTACCCTGCTTTAGTTTTAGGCTTTCAGCCACCTCGTCGTCCCGTTTAGCTTCAACCAGCGTGGCACTCACCTCACCACCGCATCCAGAGCAGTGTGCCACTCACCACCGCCAAGAAGCACGTCCACGGTCTATCGAAGATTGAACATTCAAGTCGCCTCCTCATCGCTCGTCGCTCCAGGTCTCCCTCTTTTATGCTCGTCGCTCCATCCCTTCAGGTCCAGGGTCCAGTCGTCTAGGTAAGTATTTTTAATTTTTTAATTTTTTGAAGTTAATTGATTATTGTAGATTGATTATGTATGTTGGTTTCTGTTGGATTTCTGTTAGAATTTAGATTGTTAGTTGTTCACATATGTTTGATACTTTGATTTATGTTTGATTTTTGTATGCGGACAGATGAGAACATGAACACTTCCACATGTCTTTCTGTTTGATCTCTCTTATTTCTTGATTTATTTTTTATTTCTGTTCAGTTTGTTGATTATCCATTGTTGGTTTCTGTTGTATATTATTCTTAGTAGTTAGTGGATTGTTATTGTGTATTTTTCTTGGAGATTAGTCATTTAGTTATGTGGGATCGGATTAACCGGTTTAACCAATGACCCATCGATTGAATCAGTGATCCAGTGATTCAGTAGTCTAATCGGTTCGATCACCGGTTCAATTCTGACAACTATGATTGATAATACATAAAATATTCAAATTCCAAAAACGTAAACGAACTTTAATCATGCGAAAATGCATTTGCTGATGAATTTAGAACGTGCCCTTCCGCTTCCCCATTCTCCCTCCCCTTTTTCTCCCAATCATCAAACCCCAAATTATATCAATTCAATTTGAATCCGTCCAGGTCCAGCTACGCTGCGCATTCTCACAATTCATTTCTAATTATCTGTTATTTGGTGTGCTTCAGTTTTATGTTTAGTCCTAAATCAATTGAGATTTATACGGTTGTACCTGTATTCTATGTTTTTAGGATTTTTTTTGTATAAATAAATGGCACGACATAAAAATTTGTATCGGTATTCTTTTATTTCAGGATTTTAAATTAATATATATAGTATGACATAAAGTTAACTATTATTTTTTCTACGCATAATGTATTATATCTGAAATAATTAGATAAAGTTAACTTTGAAACAAGATCCAAATTAATTTTAGTAAAATTATTCTGTATTTAAAATATATATGATGAATGAGGATCAACTTAATAATCCTTGTATATTTTCTTACATTACATGAATTTAAAAGATTAAAATTATATATTTTAATATTATCTATGCATAGAATGAATTATTAAATTTATAGAGACTTAAAATCTAGCATTACAAACATGACAACGCTATGTTATCATAATTCACTCTACCAATTAAAATAAAATTATTCAATTTGATCTATTATGTTTTTTATTTTTTCTTTCATAAAAAATAGTATGACCTGATTATTTATAATTTTGATTTTATCAATTAAATATCATTTTACTTATTTTTTTTAGAAATATGTTTTTTTTAATTCTATAATATGTCATAAGTTCATTTAGAAAAATAAAATGACTAAATTAAATGCTATAAAGTATAAATCGACTTTTACAAAAAATCATAAGAATGAAATGTTATTATTTATAATTTTAGTAGTGTCACTTGATCATATGTACATATACAAAATTTTTTATTCAAATATTAAGAATAAAATAACCTTTTTATATATATATTTGTTTTAGAAAAAGGCCAATACATTATAAGTATAATCCTAATATTCCAAACATATATATATATATATATATATATATATATATATATATATATTAGGTGATCGATATTTTTATTGCTTTTGCCTTTAAATCAACACTAGCCAATTATTCATCGTGTATATATTAAATAATTGAAGAATTAAACATAAAATTTACTTTAAATATAAGTAACCTTAATTTTTTATACATATCAAAACTATAAAATTATATAAAAATAAGAGAATTGAAATCATAGACTAGCTAGTTTTATGTAGTTACTAATAAGAATATATATAATACTACTTAGCAATAACTTTAAAATAAAAAGTCTACTAGTTTTTCCAGCCTTCTTATTTATAATATCTAATCCTATAACTACTGTCCTAAAGATGTGGAGTTTCAGAATTTAAAATTCAGTTTGCTACTTTTTCTCCTCTCCTTTTATAAGTATATTTAAAAAGAGTTAAATCCCTATTATCTCTCTGATTTGTTGCAATACCCCCTCCCCATGAAGGGCCACCTTGTCCTCAAGGTGGAAAGAAGGAAATGTTGTCTGTAATGTTGCTGCTGACTCCCAAGTGTTCTCAAAATCTGGCAGTTCTTTCCATTTGATAAGGACCTCAAGATCTCCCTGATTGTTGTAGCGGCTGTTAATGGCTTGTTCAGGTTCGACCAGCAATTTTCCTTCTTCAGTGACTGCTTCGGGTAATGGTTGAGGATGTAAGGAAGGTTCAACACTTTTCTTCAACTGGGAAATATGAAAAACAGGGTGTATTCTTGCGGTGTCAGATAATTTCAGCCTGTAGGCCACTGCCCCAATCTTTTCTAGCACCTCAAAAGGACCATAAAATCTTGCACCCAACTTCTGATTTGATCTGGCTACCAAAGACTTCATCCTATATGGCTGAAGTTTGATATACACAAAGTCTCCTACTTCAAAAGACACATCACGTCTTTTTTTGTCTGCACTTTGTCTCATTCTGTTCTGAGCCCTATTAAGCTGAAATTGAATTTCATCCAGCATCTGATTTCGTTCCTCCAATAAGACCCTTACTTCCTCCACTGAAGATTCCATCCCGCCCCGTAATAAAGCAGGAGGTTCCCTGCCATATAAAGCTCGAAAAGGTGTCATCCGAATAGAGCCATGGTATGAGGTATTATACCAAAATTCTGCCTAAGAAAGCCAAGCTGGCCATTGTTTAGGTATAGCACCAGTGAAGCATCAAAGGTAGGTTTCTAAGCATTTATTCACCGCCTCAGTTTGGCCGTCGGTCTGTGGGTGATAGGCCGAGGACATCTTCAAGGTAGTACCGGCCTGTTTAAAAACTTCAGTCCAGAAAATACTCATGAATATTTTGTCCCGATCGGAGACAATTGAAGATGAAAAACCATGGAGGCGTACGACTTCCTTAATGAACAAAACAGCAACATCCTTTGCCGTAAATGGATGTGAAAGTGGGAAGAAATGAGCATATTTAGTCATGCAATCCACCACCACAAATATCGTATCCATTCCTTTGGCTTTGGATAATTTCCCTATAAAATCCATTGAGATGTCAGTCCATACATTGGAAAGAATCGGCAGCGGTTGTAGGAGACCAGCAGGTTGCAAGGTAGAATGCTTATTTTGCTAACAAATTTCACAGCCTTTAATAAAGTTCATCACTGCTGCCTTCATACCCTCCCAGTAAAGGATAGCAGAAATCCTCTTGTAAGTTCTAAAGATGCCCGAATGGCCTCCCAGATTGGAGCTATAAAATTCCATCTGAATTTTTGGAATCCATTTAGAGATTTTTGCAAACACTAATCTCCTTTATATTTGAGTTTTTCATTCATTAATACAAAATTGGGTGTAGTTTCTTCCCCCACCAACAACTTCTGCATAATCCCATTTAATTTCTCATTAGCCAATACTTCAGCCTCCATATCATCATCCCACTCTGCTGCCATGGAAAAAGACAGGGAGGAGAAATAAAATTTTCTAGAAAGGACATTAGCCACCCTGTTTTCTGTCCCTGTCTTATATTTAATGTCAAAATTGTATCCTAGTAACTTGGATAACCATTTCTACTGGCCTTCTTCTGCTACTCGCTGATCTAATAAAAACTTCAAGGACTTTTGATCAGTAAAAACCGTGAACTGCTATCCCATGAGATAGTGTTTCCACTTTTGAACAGCTAGAACAATTGCCATCAACTCTCTTTCGTAGACAGATTTCTGCTGGGCTGTTTCCGAGAGTTTTTGGCTCATAAATGCAATTGGCCGACCCTCCTGCATCAAGACAGCACCCACTCTCTTTCCGGATGCATCAGTTTCCAGCTGGAAAGGTTTAGAAAAGCATGGAACGGCTAAAACTGGAACTGAAACCATAGCTGGGTGAGAGGAGCAACAATAACACCATACCCCTTTACAAAGCAGATTCAGCATCCTTACTCCAATTAAAAGAGTCCTTTTTGAGAAGTTGGGTGAGAGGAGCAGCAATAACACCATACCCCTTTACGAAACGCCGATAATATCCGGTTAAGCCCAAGAAATCCCTCAAGCTGCGAATATTTTTTGGTGGAGGCCAGTCAAGCATATCTCTGAGTTTCCTAGGATCAGCCGCCACCCCTTTGGCAGAAATAACGTGGCCAAGGTACTCAATACTCGTTGCTTCAAAACAACACTTCTTTTTATTTATCAATAAACTGTGCTGTCTCAGTACCTCAAAAATATTCTGTAAATGACCTCTGTGGCTAATAAGATCCTTGCTATAAATAAGGATGTCATTGAAGAAAACTAGAGCAAATTTTCTGAGAAACGGATGAAGTACAGTGTTCATGAGAGCTTGAAAAGTGGATGGAGCGTTTGTGAGGCCAAAAGGCATTACAAGGAATTCGTAATGGCCGTCGTGGGTGCAAAAAGCTGTCTTATGAATATCCTCCTCCTTTATTCGAATTTGATGATATCCGGATTTGAGATCCAATTTGGAAAACACTGTTGCACCATCGAGCTCATCCAATAGCTCCTCTATAATAGGAATAGGAAATTTGTCCAGCACGGTGATCTTATTGAGAGCCCTATAGTCGACGCAAAACCTCCACCCACCATCCTTTTTCTTTACCAGAATTACCGGGCTCGAGAAGAGACTTGTGCTGGGCCGAATAATCCCAATCTGCAGCATTTCATCAATTATTTTTTCTATTTCTGCCTTCTGATAATGTGGATATCTGTAAGGTCTAATGTTTGGAATCTCTGCACTGTCTTTTAATACTATAGCATGATCGTGAGTTCTTTGTGGAGGAAGACCATATGGGGACTGAAAGACATCCTCAAATTGTTGCAAAATTGCCAAAGTTGCTAACGAAACAGATAGTTGGGCTTCTGTAGAATCGGAAAAACTAGTCCTTATAAAGTTTGTGCTCAATAGTCTGCCTGTGTATTATCTTAGCCTATATAAAATGTCAAAGTCGGTGGTGGATAAGTTAATTTTACTGCAAAGGAGATTTTTGTGGAGCTCCGAGGGCGGGAAGGATGGGATGCCGTTGGTAAAATGGGAACTGGTGCAAGCTTCGAAAAAACAAGGTGGTCTGGGAGTGGGAGATGCAGTGATTCGCAATACAGCCCTCTTATTTAAGTTGTGGTGGCGATTTTCAAAAGAAGGCTGTCCATTATGGAAGAAGATCGTGTGTTCGTGTAATAACTTAAATTCTTTAGAAATGCTTTTTAGCCAAACTATTCCTAAACAGGGCGGCCCTTGGAAAGAAATTTGTAAGCTACAGATCAATGATCAACGTGCTAGGGAGAAATTGATTCGGGAATTGAGTTGGGAGTTAGGGGATGGTAGGAGAGTTCGGGTTTGGGAGGATGCCTGGCTACAAAGCGGCCTGTTGAAAGATATTTTTCCAAGACTTTTCTCGGTTTCAAACCAACGTGGTTCTGTCATAGGGGATTTTGAGTTCTGGGATGGATTGGATTGGATTTGAATTTTTCAATGGAGAAGAAAATTGTTCCAATGGGAGCTGGAGTTACTTAATCAACTCCATGAAGCCTTACAGTTGGTCAGGCTAAACACTGAAGGAGAGGATCGAGTCATATGGAAGTTTGATAAAAAAAAGGCATTTATTCTACTAACTCCTTTGTGCAGGTTATCCAGGCAGAAATGCTCCCGAAGAGTATCACTAGCTACAGCTTCACTAGCACTATATGGAGAGGTTATGTTCCACAAAGAGTTGAATTATTTGTTTGGTTTGTATTGGTAGAAAGGGTGAATACTAAAGAAAGATTGTGTAGACTAGGTGTTATAGGTCAGGAGGATACTCTTTGTGTACTGTGTAAAAAAGAGGTAGAGCACCTTTTTCACTTGTTTATTAGTTGTGAATATGCTTGGCAAGTATGGTGTGCTTGGTTGTTTGCATCAGGTAGACTATAGTCGGTTCCAAGTACAGTGAAGCAGCACTTACACAAACATTTGATGCTTAGTTTCTATGCAATTGTCTGGAATATTTGGCTCGAAAGGAATGATAGGATTTTTAAGAATAAGCACCTGGGCGTGAAGGAAATCATCAACAGGACGGTTAATAGCTATCAAGATTGGTAAGGTGGGTGTTGATGGCTATGTCGGAGATGCCTAGGGGACTTTAGTGTTTGTTATGATTAATTATTTACTAGGTTGTGGTATTTATTTAACTATGTATTGTGTTGAGCTTTTTCTTTCAAAAAAAAAAAATAAAACTCTTTTTTTTTTTAATATTAATGAGAAAATTTCATTATATTATTTATCTTCTTTGCTTTAACTTGTAATGTATAAGAAATCAAATAATGTTAAATAGGATGTCATCTTTAAAAAAATATTTTGCACTTAATTTTTGGTTCCAAATAAATAGAATGATAAAAAAAGACTTTATTATTATTATTATTATTATTATTATTATTATTATTATTATTATTATTATTTATTATTATTATTATTTCTAACAGCATATAATAATTTATACTTGTTAATTAAACCGAAATATCGTAGTATTTGTTTTTTTTTGTCTATACACACATATGTATAATTAATAGTTATTTTAAAAAAGTAGAAATAATTATTTAAAAAAAATAGAAGACCATCAGAATTTATTATTTTTAGTTATTATTTTAAGCCATTAATCAAATTTTTTTAATTTAGTAATCGAACAACATATTTTAATCTACACTTTTAAATATTAATAGTTAATATTGATGATAAAAAATAATAAATTTTAATATTTTTTATTTAAATTATATCAATATATATTTTTTTAGACTTACAATATATTTTTTAATATGACTAAAGATCAATAAATAATATTTGTCAAAACTGAATATTGATTAATTGTCCAAATAATCAAATATTTTTTTTATTTTTATACCAGTTTCATCTTTATTTTTGTTTGAAAGAGTCATTAAAAAAGATGACTTCAAACTTAATATGGAACAACTCACTCTAAGACATATGATTTGACAAAAAAAAAAAAAAAAAAAAAAAACAAAAACTAAAAGGTCTGGGGATTGTCCTTCAAACGACCGTCGTACTATGTATTTCTTTCGCATTACCACTTTTTACCAACGCATGTACCACTATTCAAATGCAAATGAAATTTGTAAAATGTACGTATTTCCAAGCCACACTTACACTCACGTATTCATTTAAATTAATAAAAAATTTACTTAATGTAATACGGAAAACAAATTTGAGAAACGATGTTTTTTTATTTGTTGTTCAAAACGAAATTACATTTTTTTTTCTAATAAAAACTAAAAAGTTGTTTCAATTTGATGTTAAAATATTAATTAAAGTTCGGATAAAATTGATTTATTGTATGAAGAGCAAAATTTTTGTAAATGAAATATATTAAAAATTTCAGAGCTTAATTGGACGTTCAAATGTAATTTTAAATTAATTGAACAAATATATATAATTTTTAAATATTTGTATATTAAATAAAAATTATTAGTAAACTTTTGTTTAAGAAATAAGGTTGCTAATAGTAATCATATTTAAAAACAAATTAATTAAAAAATTTCATGCTTATAATAAACTGTTCAGATCAAACTATCAATCAAGTAAAAAAAATTATATTTTTATATATTTTTTATAATAAATATCATTTTGATATTAGTATTTTTTAATAATTAGGGATTATTTTTTATTTTATTAATTAAAAAATAAATTAAATATATAATTAATTAATAACTACTATATTTTTATACGAGTATTAAAAAAATTAGATATAATTATCTTAAGTCAATTCGAGCCATTCACTTAATTCTAATAGCAACACGATAACCTATTTTAGATAAAAAGAATAAATTACTTCTTTTATAAGTGTAGTTTTTTATTGCTTTTATTAGTGTAATTTTTATTTGTATATTTGTCTATTATTATACGATGAGAGGGACTATTATCACACCTTAGTTAATAAAATGTTGCTTAATTATTTTAAATTACCTTTTTTTCTTTACACTTAAATTAACAATTTATTAAGTATATATTAAGTTAAGAAATTAACTAAATTAATTTGGTGATGAGTGATGACAAATATTATTTTATTGGGCTAATTAACCAATTAGTGTTAATTATTTCTAATTAAGTGTGGCAGGCTAAAGAAAAACAAAGCAGCAGCCCAAATTGGATGGAAAATAAAAACAAGGCTGGTGGGTTACAAAACAATAACAGCCCAAAGGAATCAAAGTAATGAAATCATATGGGCTAAAGAAATCAAACGGGTTGCATGAATCATAACTAACTTAAGCTCGATTTCATCTCTCAAGTAAATCCCTCCAAATTGCTTTCACCAAAAGCAACATTCACCTTTTGTCACTTCAGAAGTTCAGACAGAACATTGAGAAGAGAGAGAAAGCTTAGTTCCTAAGCTATTCATCAAAAAAGAAGAGAAAGAGAAAGGCTAAGCAAAATGTTGATGTCTAATCACCAAAATCAACCCATCTTAGGCTAAGATAGAGGTCAAAGGTAACTTATTTCCTCTTGCATGCATAGTGCTTTCTTCTCCTCTTTTCCAACTCTCTGCCAGTCCAAATTGGGATATGTAACAGTCCAGACCACCCGCTAGCACCATATTGTCCGCTTTGGCACACAAGGCCTCACGATTTTGCCTTTGACGATAGGGATGATAGCCGAAACCCCCCACACTCACTCGTCAAAACGCGTCATGCTAGGGAGAGGTATCCACACCCTTATAAGGCATGCTTCATTCCCCTCCCCAATCGATGTGGGACCTTACAATCCACCCCCCCTAAGGGAGCTAGCACCCTCCCTGGCACATCGATCCGGAACCTGGTTATGATACCATAATGTAACACCCTAACTACCAAAGTTCATGCTTCCGGCTGTGCGACTCTGATAGCTCGAACATTACGACGACTTTATACTATTTAATACTAAAATATGAGCCTGTTTAAAACTTTAAACCACAACACTACTCTAAAGTACTTTTGTTATGTAACGTACATCTATACATACAATAGAACTTACAAAAACTCACAAGGAGTACATACATATGTGCATATATATTAAATAATATTACAAGCATTAACCAATACAATTCTTATCCCTTTTACAGAATGTATAAAGGTAAAGGCGAGGGAACAATATATAATAACTAAAACAATACAAAACATCACGACAACAACTAGGTAAGCTCTTCATGACTTATGCGTCCATATCCTGAAATGAAAAATTGTAGGGGGGTGAGAACATCATCCTCGAAAGGGTTCTCACCGTAGGGTTGCAGAATTACTATAATAGGATACGAGAGATAAAAATCGTTACAGTGATTTATAACTGCTTTATGTATCTTTTCAAAAACAACGGTTTATTATAAAAAGAAGTCTGAAATCTTTTCTGAAATACAAACCGTTCCATTCTTAAAAACTCAAAAGCCATTTCAAAAGGTTTATCTAAGCTGAACCAAATTAGTCTTTTATGCTTTTCCAAACTAGAAACACAAAACCAAAACCAACCATCGGTCCACCTCATTTCAACCACGGCCCTAGGCCCAAACAATCCAACCAACAACCAATCACCACAGTCCAACAGAGTCTCAGTCGCAAACACAAATAGGAAGGTTCAAGCACAAACAAACAGTTATTGCAAGTAGAACAATTAGCAGTTAATCACAAGTAGTCACAAAGGCAAGCCAAGTATAATATGTTCACCCAAACAATGTCAAATAGATGCATATGATGCATGCCTGTCCTAGTGGCTGATGATATCATCTGTCGGTTATAAAGCCAACCCGACAAGTCCTGGTAGCTAACCATTGGATTGTCCCTCTGTCGTGCATCCCTAACTCGAGTTATTCTCGATCATCATCATGATCATAATCATAATCCATATCCAACACCCTCACTGGTGTATATTCACGGGGGCGAGCTCATCTGGGACTTTCACAGTGCCCGACCACACTTACGACATAGGGTCAACAGAGTCTTGATGATTGGATTTTTGACGGTTTAGAATTTCACAAATGAAATCTCGTTGCAAGTATAGTTTCTAAACCAATCATTAATCCTTTCATACAAAAAGTTGTTTGTCACTAAAACAAACCCCTAAAATTTACAAACCGAAGTATTCAAACCTCGGGTCGTTCTCCCTAGGAATTACAATAAAGTATCTTGTTATTGGTTTGAGTTGTTTTGGGGTTTTGATAAGAGCATGGAAGTAAATGGAAATGAAAATAAACTAACAACTATAAAAGCTCTTGGCAAGATATGAGAACTAGAAGTCCTATCCTAGTTATCCTTCTCAATTGTGATGAGAATTGTTCATTGCTACCACTTAGTTAACCCTTGCTAAATAAAGGAAAGTCAAGTGGATGAATTGACTTGAGCCACAAGTTCTAGCCAACTCCCAAGGAAAGACTAGCTTTAGTGTACTCCAAACCAATTAGCAATCTCTCCAATTATCAATCAACAAAGGAATTAGATAACTCAAGTGTTACTAATTACTCTACCTAGGCCAAGAGGAACAAAATCTACACTAAAATTAAAAGAGACATTTCAACAAACACATAGAGTGCAATAGAAGTAAACAACATAAATTGCAAGAATTAAAGAGAGATCTAACTACAAAGGCAAGAGATCAACAATAGAAAAGCAAAGAAGAACAATTATTAAGAATTACCTCTTATTGAATTGAAAGAAAATGGAAGGAACAATAGTAGATCTACAACAAAGTGTAAGAACAACATAAAGGAAATTACAATAAAAGAATGGAAGAAGAATGAATGTAACAACAAGGGATTGAGAAGATAGAAGTAGAAGAAAGCAAAGATTAAAACCTAGATCTAAGAACTAATCCTAATCCTAATCCTAATTCTAGAGAGAGGTGAGAGCTTCTCTCTCTAGAAACTACTTCTAACTACTAAACTTAAGCTAAATGGTAACTAACATGTAAAGTATGAAAGTATGTCCATTCCCCCTTCAATCCTTGGCTTAAATAGCATCAGAAATGAGTTGGATTGGGCCCACAAGGCTTCTAAAATCGCTGGCCATGTTTTGCTTTAAGTGAACCAGGTGGCAGCAACAGCGCGTGCGTGTACTATGCGCGTGCGCACCACCATACGTATAGAAACTATGGTAAATCTTATAAATTTTCGAAGCCCCAGATGTTAGCTTTCTAACCCAACTAGAACCGCATCATTTGAACCTCTGTAGCTCAAGTTATAGTCGTTTAAGTGCGAAGAGGTCGGCTTGACAGCTTTCCGGTTCTTTCATTTCTTCATGAGTTCTCCAACTTTTCATGCTTTCTTTCTTCATTCCCTTGATCCAATCTTTGCCTCCTAAACCTTAAATCACTTAACAAACATATCAAGGCATTTAATAGAATCAAGGAGAATTAGATTTAGCTATTTTAAGTCCTAAAAAGCATGTTTTCACTCTTAAGCACAATTAAGGGAGAAGTTATAAAACCATGCTATTTCATTGAATAAATGTGGGTAAAAGGTGATAAAATCCCCTAAAATCAATACAAGATAAACCCTACAAATGGGATTTATCAACCTCCCCACACTTAAACCAAGCATGTCCTCATGCTTAAGCCAAGAGAAAGTAAAGGGCATCAACATTTATTCAATGTAAATAAACTATATGCAACCTAAACTATATGAATGCAACTAGATGCAAAATGATTCTACCTACTTGGTTAAAAATAAATCAATCCTCCAAGGTATACATGCACAAGTAGGGTCAAGATCATATAACGATTCATGAATCCTACGAACTCAAATATCAAAATGAAGTTCAAGTAGAATTGCAAGAAGAATGCTCATGAAAGCCGGGAATCAAGGAATTGAGCATCGAACCCTCACCGGAAGTGTTTGCACTCTAGTCGCTCGGTGTTTGGGGTTGATTCTCTCAATTCTCTCCTAATCATGCTTTCTAAGATTTGTTTTTCTTCTAACAATCAACATATATTTCATGCATGCATACAATTATCATGAGGTCTTATTCTTTGGTTGTAATGGGGCTAGGGTCAAGGTAGGATTGTGTATGGTTAAGTGGACTAAATATTTGAATCTTTGATTAACCTAGACTTTCCCACCTAACCTATACAATGACCTAATACAATTAAGCACTAATCTAACTACCCATTTCTCACTTTTTCACATACTTATGCATTTTCTTTTCATTTCACAACACTTATGCATTGATTCTTATTGAGCTTCACTTTGGGGCATTTTGTCCCCTTTATTGCTTTTTTTTTTCTTTTTCTATATACATTTTTTTCTTTTCTCTTTTTTTCTTTTTCTTTTTTTCACTTTTATTTCTTTTTTTCTTTTCATTTTTCTTTTTCTTTCAAACTATACACAAGAACATCAATGCATAAGGTCTATACATTTAATCAATACATGAGTATGTACCCAATTCCCCAATATAAAAATATAAAACACAAACACCCTTTTATCCCAACCAATGTCCCAAAGTTTTCCCACTCTTGAATGACACTCACACTCACTAGCCTAAGCCAATCAAAGATCCAAATTAAGGACATTTATTGTTTTCCGCTTTAAGGCTTGTAATGTGCTAAAATAAGAACAAGTGGGTTAAGCGTAGGCTCAAATTGGCTAACAATGGAAGATAAAAGGTAAGGCTTTTTGGGTAAGTGAGCTAATGAAATGATGGCCTCAATCATATAAATGCATGAATACATAAAATAATGGACATAAAGAATCAAACAAATCAAAGATTACAATCATAGGAAGAGAATAATGCACACAAGAAGGAAAAATAAGTGGTTATAAGATGTAACCACATCATTAGGCTCAAATCTCACAAGCTTGTGTTCTTAGCTCAAAAACCATGTTCCAAAATACATTCTTTCAAGCAAGTTCAACAAAAAATTTTCAAATTGGTAGGTTGCCCTAAAACGGTTTCTTGGGAAAGAAATCATCACCCTAACCAAGTAGTCCTAACAAAAAAAAAGAAGTGGTAAAAATATGTACAAATTCTAACTAACATGCAACCTATCATGCAATGCAATAACTAATCTAACATTGGTGTTGAAAAAGAAAATTGTTACCCATGGAGATCGGTCGACGACCTCCCCACACTTGAAGATTGCACCGTCCTCGGTGCATGCAAAGAAGAGCAAGGTGGATGGGTTGCTACAATTGATGAGCTCCTTCAAAAGGTGAGAGCTTCTCTCTCTAATTCTAGAGAGAGGTGAGAGCTTCTCTCTCTAGAAACTACTTCTAACTACTAAACTTAAGCTAAATGGTAACTAACATGTAAAGTATGAAAGTATGTCCATTCCCCCTTCAATCCCTGGCTTAAATAGCATCAGAAATGAGTTGGATTGGGCCCACAAGGCTTCTAAAATTGCTGGCCATGTTTTGCTTTAAGTGAACCAGGTGGCAACAACGGTGCATGTGCGTACTATGCGCGTGCGCACCACCATAAGTATAGAAACTATGACAAATCTTATATCGTTTCGAAGCCCCAGATGTTAGCTTTCTAACCCAACTGAAACCGAATCATTTGGACCTCTGTAGCTCAAGTTATAGTCGTTTAAGTGCGAAGAGGTCGGCTTGACAGCTTTCCGGTTCTTTCATTTCTTCATGAGTTCTCCAACTTTTCATGCTTTCTTTCTTCATTCCCTTGATCCAATCTTTGCCTCCTAAACCTTAAATCACTTAACAAACATATCAAGGCATCTAATGGAATCAAGGAGAATTAGATTTAGCTATTTTAAGTCCTAAAAAGCATGTTTTCACTCTTAAGCACAATTAAGGGAGAATTTATAAAACCATGCTATTTCATTGAATAAATGTGGGTAAAAGGTGATAAAATCCCCTAAAATCAATACAAGATAAACCCTACAAATGGGGTTTATCAAGTCTCGAGTCTCCACTTGGAGCACATGGTGGCTAGCCATTGCTTTCTTCTAGGGAAACTCGTGCCTCAGATAGTGAAAGTGCAAAATCACAATTATCAATATTTCAGCATATATGCATTCATTCTCAGCCATGAATCAACATTCATCTCAGCCATCCGGCTTAAATTCATAATTCATAATCAGCCATCCGGCTCATAACATATTTCGCAATCAGCCATGATTCATTATCATACACAGCCATTCCGGCTCATAACACTTAAGCCGGTTTTAAGCCATAAATCAAATTCATAAAATCGGCATTTAAGCCATAAATCACTTTTTCTCAATTCATTTCACTTTGAAATCAAATTTCAACTCTTTTCAGCCCTGGCTTTAAAGTTCTCATTCTTCAAATTATCTCAAGCTCATAAGTCCCTTTTACTCAAAGTAAGTCCCCCTTTTAAAATCAAGCCACTCTCAGCATCCTCTTTCCAAAACTTTCAAAACCAGGGCAAATTAAGGATCTCTTTGAAATATTCAAAATCATCCATCCAATAATGGGATTTTATAACAAAATTTTCTCGACAGAGTCTCAAGTCTTTAGTGAAGGACAACCTATCTCAATTCCTTAAAAACTCATTGAAACTCTTAAAATCATGAATTCTCGGTTCAAGTAAATAAAAACTGAATTTATTATAAAACTGAGTCATACAAAATCACGAGTTCCTACCCAATCCAAAAATCCATTCACTTGAAATGGACCAGTCCTTTTGAATCAAACCACTTTTATATTTCTTCTTGAAACCAATTCTCTAACCTCTTTCAAAAGGTCTAAAACGTAATTATTCAATCAAAAGTCCTATTTCCTTTAAAATCACAAAGAGCTCCTCTGAATGAAGCCTTTAAGTATAACCAAAAGCAAGAGCCCCTTTTTATATTGAAACTAATATTAAAACATAATACTTTCCTTCAGGGATTAAAATGGTAAAATAATTCATTTCCAAATAAATTGAACTCGAGGCATATAGTTTACTTAAATAGATTAAGCTCGAAAATATAAATATTTTCTTAATAAATCAATTAATACAATTTCTCAAATATTTTACTTTTCTAAATAACTTGTCAAACAAAGTCTAGGATTTTATAGAAATTTCGGCAGCATCTCCCCTAAAACTTGGACTTTGCCACCCGGTTCAGGTCCCAACTAAACCGTTTCACAATCCTTTTCAACAGCCCAAAATCCAAAATCAGCTCAAAGGCAAGCTAAATCCAACAGTCACCTCATTTTCATATTTCAAAGAAATCGTTTCAAAAATCAAATCTTTATCAGCCGATTAAACTCATTTCTAAAGCTTTAAAGAAACAGGTCAGCAACAATCATTTATCAAAACCAGATCATTTAAAGCAGACCAGGCTAAATCCAATAGTATATTCTATTTTTCACATTATCAAGAAAATCAACTCAACTCAAATTAATTCCCAACGGATTAAACTCGATCTCAAAGATCTAAAAGAATCAACTTCAAAAGTATTCCATTTCACAAAGCCGCACAACAATCCAGTCAAACAAACATTCATAATCATTCAAGTCAACCAAATAATACATAAGACTGATACAATTCACCAAATATACCATGTCTCACATCAGTATCCATATATAATAATTTAATTATATAAAACAGAGTTTTCGAAAAAAGTCCCTACCTCAATGTCGCAAAACCATAACCCAAGCGCCTCAGCAAAATCTTTTCGTCTCGACCCGAAATCAACAACCAAAATCCAGCTCCGCTTGTTTTTCTCAATCGCAGAAACAGCCTCAACGCCACATATAAGCTCGGTTACTAATTCCTAACACATCAATATCACGGAGATCTTAAAACTCATAACTAAAAATAAATGGCGAGGATTCCGAGGTAAAACACTTACTGAAATAAAAGAAATGACACAGCAGTCTCTGCAACACTTATGCGTGACGCAATCATCGGAACTCAAACCTACATTACCAAGATTCAAGGTCTTTAACCAAACACAACCGAACGCTAAAGCAGGGGTTTTCGAAACGTGAAATACTCCCTGAATTAACAAAACGAAGCAGCCGCAACTCCAAATCGACCCGGCAGCGGCTCCGTCAATAACCGCAAGTGACAATCGCGAGTGAAAACCCCGGTGATGGCAACTGTAATAACCACGCAGTGATAACAACCATTTCGGAATTCCAAAAGAACAGAAACCAACTCAAAACTCTTACCGGCGGTGGAACATGGTGGCAGCAGGGTCTCAAGTATCAGAAGCTCAGCTCGGAGTTCTGGCGGTGATTCCAAAAGTCACATAACCACTCCCGGCAGTCAGAAACACAGAGGCGCAGTTTTCTCCTCCGACAGCGACACTTGCGGCGGCCTGAACCCTTTTCCGGCAGCGGTGAGAACCCCAACAGCGCCGGCGCAGCTCACTCTGCTCCATAGCACAACAACGCCTGACCCTTCCCCCACCACGAGCTCTTTGCCTCTCGCTCTCGCCCTTTGTTCAGCTGACGGTGATGATGGCTCCCTTCAGCGATGACGATGGCCCGAACGGTAACAGTCGCAGCGGCGAGGCGTGAAGCAGCGCCCTTTCCTCTCCTCCGTTTGCAGTTCGTAGTGGTGGCAGAAGCTTTATCCATGGTGATGCAGCAACACGGTGACAGATCGGCAAAAAGGCGCAGCTCTGCGGGCGGTGATGCATGCGAAAACAGCGGCGGTGAGGCAGCAGACGCGATCGGCTGTGGCAGTAGTGCCCTCTTCTCCCTGGCCGGCGCGTTCTTCTCCCTTCTCTCCATTTTCCTCCTAACCATCTCTTTCATTTGCTCCCTTCAGATAACAGCAGCTGCTGTTGCTGCGCTAGGCATGTTTGCTTGTGTGTGTGCTGGGTTGTGGGGGAAAAATGGGTTACCAGGTTAGGGTTTCAGGGTTAGGATTGTGTGTGTTGAGTTTTAGGATTAGGGTAAAATTAGGTACAAGGATAATTTTGTAATTTTAAATAAAAAATAGGGATAATATAGTAATTAGAAATAAATTTTAATCAAATAATAATAATGTATAAAAATACTATTTGTTCAACACTTTTACAATTTACTCTCAATAAAATATTCGAATCCAAAAATTAGAAATAATATACATAATTTCTTTATTTTTCAAAATAGTAGTATTAATATATAAAATATTAATTATTTAATCCAAATCATATAAAATTCGTATTATTTCATAACTATTAATTTTATAGTTTAAATATAGAAAATAATCCAATAATTATAAAATTGGATAATAATCATAACTTATTCCAAATTCAATAAATCAAAACTTACTTTAATTATCTTTAATAAAGTAATTTCTGAAATTAAGACTCAAATAATTATATGATTTGAGACTTGATCATAATAAGACTTTTTAAAAGTTTTGGGTCTTACATGATACATGGGAAAGATGACCTCTGACCAACACTGCTGTAAATCTATGGTCAAATTTGTATCTTGCGAACCAAGTAGTATTTCAATGGCTCAGATCTGGTTTACCATTGAAAGACTGTTTCTCTTTGCTTCCTTGAAGCTTTCGGTCAAGCAAGAGAAAGTCAGACTCAAACTTCTAATTTGGAGATTAACTGGAAAAAGTGAGATGGTGAGTTGGTGAAGCACACAACTCGAGGGTCGACCTAGGAGAGAGTAACTCACCAACATACAAGGAGATACAAAAGAAGATTTTTCATCATTCAGAAGTCAAGGAGAGATAACCAGTGTTTTGAGATTTATGTTCTGAGAAGAGTTCTCTGAAGAAGTTCATCAACTTGGACAGTGCTTCCTAGTCAAAGGAGCATTCTGCCAGAATGAGAAACTAAATCAGAGGCAAGCAAATCTGATTCATCACATAGCAAAGAGGCTGTTGAAGCATCAATCTCCTTCATGTTTTACAGATTGTGATTTTCTTTTCAATGTTTATCTTTCTGTAATCTTTTGAGGTAAAAGACTGAATGAGAGAGTCATTGAAAGAGCCTATGAGTGAAAAGAGACAGTGAGAAACACTTGAGAGAAAAGTCTAGAGTGATTTCAGATTTTTTTAGGTTGATTCTGTGTCTTGTATCTTGTACCAGTGAGGTACCCTTTTCTTAGTTGGGTGAGCACTAAGACTGAAGAGTTAGGTATTAGCATAACCAAGTCAAGTTAGGTTAGAACTCGAAAGTGAAAGGATTGTGTCAATCCTGTAGAATTGGTGTATGTAATACTTTAACTATAGTGGAAATTCTACCACTGTTGTGGTGGAGACTGGATGTAGGATGCATTGCATAAGGCAATCGAACCAGGATACATGATGGTGTCAACTTCTCTCTTCCCTACTCTGTTCTGTTTTCTGATATTCATGAGACAAAATGAAATTATCTCATAAATTTTTTGCTGCTGAGTTCAAACAGATTCAGATTGAAAATTTGTTTTAAAGGGTCATTTAATTAAAGTAAAAGAAGGCCATAAATTCAACCTCCCTTTCTCTAAACCTTCTACAACCTTCAATATATATTTAATATTATTCAAATTTATTATCAGAATATTATTAAATTAAATAAATATTTTTTTTCTTTTAAGAATACAATAGACCAATAGTTATCATCGGTAATACTAATACATAGCATAAGTACATGGTACGTTATAATAAAAGAACAATTAATAAAGTAATTATAACGTACAATATATGTTTATCCAATATTTTTCATTGTATTTATGTAATTTAAACTAATAGCCAGTAAGCTAAAATTATAAGAATTTTGCATGCTAATTTCATAAATTTTATGCAAATTTAATTATTTTATTTTATAATTATATATTTTTTTAGAAAATGATATAATTTCACTAATTAAGATTATTTAAAACTACACTATTCTATAAAAATATATTTCACAATTTTTAGTTATTTAATATAAGAATAATTTTTCTAACAAAATAAAATTTAAAGAATAACTTAGTAATTAAAATTTATTAAAAACTAAAATGATGAACTTAGTTTAAAGAATAACTTAGTAATTAAATTAGCTATTAAACTTTTATTTTGTCCAAATTATTTAAAAAACTATTATTTCAATAGTAATTAATGATGAACTATTGTTTCAATAGCATATTAAAAATTGTTTATTTATTTTGAATTGATTTTATTCTTTTTTTTTCTAAAATAATATAATATATAAATATTTGATTATCTGTTATAATTAAAGAATGAATATGATCATTTCTATTTTAATATTGTCGCTCTTTTTTGAATTCATGCAAACATACAATATAAATTATATACAAAATGACATTATCAAAAATAAAAATAGTAGTATTATTTATCTTTTAAAATTATATTTAATGGTTTAATTTAACATTATTACATATTATGCATAATTTTTTGAATGGGGTTAAAAATAAAAATCTTTACTAAAATATCAATTTTTAACTCACACTAATATTTAAATAATATCTGAAATCACAAACAAGAAAAACAAAAAAATCCACTAAAAAGGCATGTGAAAGTGAAATAAATGTCCAAAATCAATGATAGTTTTGTTGGAATCACAAGACTAGTGTATAATTTGTTTGATAAACTATAATTTTATTATAAAATATTTTATTAACTACTAATAATTTTAACTATAAAAGACATAAACTAATTTAATATTTATGAAATATTGAATTATTTTAATAAAATTACTCAAATATTTTACAAAATTATCCAACAAATACCTATTTTGACTATTTCATACACGCAGGAATTTTTTATACTATTTTTTGTTAGATTTATATATGTCAAACGTTTGGTTCATAATGGAATTTTTATTAACTTTGGAAAAAGAAAACAAAAACATGCATTGAGGATTGTCCTTACTACCGTGGCATGTATTTGTTCGCATTACCACTTTTTACAATGTAAACCACTATTATCCCAAACAGTTACATTCACACTTACCATTTTCTACAATGGATTTTTAAAAATTTTCTTATAAAATATTTGATCTCCTCTATATGTTTTTCACTGTTTCTAAGAGACTTTCAACTTCTACTATTCTCTTCTTTATATTTTTAATGTGTTTCTAAGAAACTTTTCTATTATTCTTTTTTTTCATTGTATTTCTCACTGTATCTTTACTACATATTGAATACCACAAAGCACCGTTGTCTTTTTTCTCATGGTTCATTGGGATGTAAGTTTTCTCTTCATTAAGTATTAACATTATTTAAAAATTTATGAGGTTTAATTGATAAGACGGATTCACTCATTTGTAATTTCTTTACTTACATATGAGTATATATAATAGCTATTAGTTTAATTACTTGTCCCATTGTTAACATTATTTTGAAATTACTTCTATTTTAAATTTTAAAATGTAATTTTTATAGATAAATTTTAGTGATTTATTTGTTGTTTAACTATTTAGTTTTAACTAAAAAAAATACAATGATCCATCTTTTTTTGTGTCTTAAAAAAGTACAATAATCTTATTATTCCACTTATTTGTTTTTCTAAAAAAATGACTTCTTTTAATTAAAGCTAATAAAAAAAATGAAAGTTAAATATACTATTTTTAAATTCAAATGAGAAACAAAAATTTAATCGGGCAAAAAATTACTATTATTTTAGCAAAAAAGTAAATATTTTTGATATTGTACTAAAGAAGATAAATTTAATATACTATTATTAATTTTGTATAAATATAATTAAAATTATTATTTAATATTTTTATAATGTAAACAGTAAAAAAATAGTTATAATTTTATTTTTTAATTAAATTGGATTAATCACTATATTTTGATATATTAAATGATATATTTTAGATTAATATATACAATTATGTTTGGTTATATATGTGTGCATGTATCTATGTATGTGTAGAATTTTCGTCCCCATTGATTAAAAAATCCAACAAAAATAATGACCGTTATATAATTATTGAAAAAAGATGATTGACTTTATTCACCGAAAAAAAATGATTGGTTATATACAAGGTTGCGAGAACCGAACCGGTCAATGAACCGGTGAGGTTACTGGTTCAATGGTTCAATGGTTCGACCGGGGTTCAACCGGTTTAATTAAATATTAAATAAAATTATTAAAAAACCTAAAAATAATTTTAAATATATTAATTTAATAAAAAACCGTTAAAAAACCGTTAAAAAATCGGTCGGTTCGACCGGTTTACCGGTTAACCGGTCGGTTCGACCGGTTTTTTGCTGACCGGTTTTTGAGCTTACCCGGACCGGTTAACTGACCGGTTCTCGATTTTTCCGGTTGAACCGGCCGGTCCGGTCCGGTTTTCAGAACCATGGATAATATACAATTATGTGTTTTTTTTGTCAATATACAATTATGATTAATTATATATATGTGTGCATGTATGTGTGTGTATAATTTTTTTTTCCAATCGATTAAAAAGTCCAACAAAACAAAAGCCCGTTAATTGAAGAAAGATGATTGGCTTTGTTTACAAAAGAATGACTGATTTTTTCTACCTTTATTGCAGGCGGCTGAATCACCACCATCCCCACCCTGACCCCGCACCTTCACCGCACCCCCACCCCTCCCACCGCACCGTCACCCCACAACTCACTCCACCGCCACCCCACCACTCCCACCTCCACCACCACCAGCCCACCCCCATCCCGCACCCTCACCGCCATCCCACACAACCCACGACATCTCCCACCCCTGCCCTGCCCCTCACCCCCGTCACCCCCACACCCCCACCCCTACACCCCATCATCGTTACCATTAAGCAGTCCATAGATGATGACACTGTTATACATGCACAGTTTGAAAGTGATGCTAATATTATAAATCAACCACGTCTCAAACTGTTATACCTGAACAATCTGGAGGTGATAAAACTGTTAGACATGTACAGTCTGAAGGTGATGCTAATATTGGAATTCAATATACTATTATTGGTCTTGTATAAATATTATTAAAATTATTATTTAATGTTTTCATAATGTAAAGAGTAGAAAAAATAGTTATAATTTTATTTTTTAATTAAATTGAATTAATCACTATATTTTGATATATTAAATGACATACTTTAGATTAATATATATAATTATGTTTGGTTATATATGTGTGTTCATGTATGTGTGTATGTATAGAATTTTTGTCTCTACTGATTAAAAAACCAACAAACACAACATCCGTTATATAATTATTAAAGAAAGATAATTGACTTTGTTCTCCGGAAAACAAAAAAAAAGACGATCGGTTATATATATGATTATGTTTGGTTATATATGTGTGTGCATGTATGTGTATGTGTATAACTTTTATCCCATTTGATTAAAGAGCCCAACAAAAACAAAGCCCGTTAATTGAAGAAAGATGATTGACTTTGTTCACCGAAAAAAAATAATTTGACTTTTTCTACTTTATTGCAGGCGGCTGAATCACCACCATCACCACCAACCCCCACTCCGTACCCTCACCGCCACCCTCACAACTCACGGCATCCCCACACAACCCACGGCATTTCTATCCCCACTCCCACCTCCACCCTCCCACCCCCACCCCACCCCACCCCCACCCCACCCCACCCCACCCCACCCCGTAGCCTCATCACCGCCACCCCTACCCCGCACCTTCACCACCACCCCTACAACCCATGGCACCACCACCACCTATCCCCACTCCTCTACCTCCACCCCCACCCTCACCACCACCCCGCATCCCCAGTCTCCCACCCCCATCTTTACCACACTACCACCACCATCCACCCTCACTTACCCCACCCTATCATCGCTACCACAAAGCAGTCCATAGATGATGAAACATTTATACATGCACAGTCTAGAAGTGATGTTAATATTGGAAATCAACCACAGTATCAAACTGTTATACTTGAACAATTTGTAGGTAATAAAACTGTTATACTTGTATAGTGTGAAGGTGATGCTAATATTGGAATTCAAATATACTATTATTGGTCATGTATAAATATTATTAAAATTATTATTTAATATTTTCATAATTTAAATAGTAGAAAAAATAGTTATAATTTTATTTTTCAATTAAATTGAATTAATCATTATATTTTGATATATTAAATGACATATTTTAGATTAATATATATAATTATGTTTGGTTATATATGTATGTTCATGTATGTGTGTATGTATAGAATTTTTGTCTCTATCGATTAAAAAACCCAACAAAAAGAACACCCGTTATATAATTATTGAAGAAAGATAATTGACTTTGTTCATCGGAAAAACAAAAAAAGATGATTGGTTATATATATGATTATGTTTGGTTATATATGTGTGTGCATTTATGTGTGTGTGTAAAATATTTGTCCGAATTGGTTAAAAAAACCAACAAAAACAAAGTCCGTTAATTGAAGAAAGATGATTGACTTTATTCACTGAAAAAAATAATTGACTTTTTCTACTTTATTGCAGGCAACTGAATCACCACCATCCCCCCACCACCAACCCTCACCCCCACCCTGCACCCTCACCGCCACCCCCACAACCCACGGCATGCCAACCCCACCCCCACCCCCACCCCCACCATCACCGCCACCCCACAACTCACGGTGCCGCCACCCCCACCACTCCCACCTCTACCCCCCACCCCACCCCGCATCTTCACCGCCACCCCCACAACCCATGGCATGCCCACCCCCACCCCGATCCCGCACCTTCACCGCACCCCCACCACTCCCACCCACACCCCCACCGCGACCCCCACCACTCCCACCTCCACAACCACCAGTTCCACCCCCACCCCGCACCCTCACCGCCACCCCACACAACCCACGACATCTCCATCGCCACCTACACCCACCATCATCGTTACCACTAAACAGTCTATAGATGATGTCACTGCTATACATGCACAGTCTGAAAGTGATGCTAATATTGGAAATCAACCACCGTCTCAAACTGTTATACCTGAACAATTTGAAGGTGATAAAACTGTTATACATGTACAGTCTGAAGGTAATGCTCATATTGAAATTCAATATATTATTATTGGTCTTGTATAAATATTATTAAAATTATTATTTAATATTTTAATAATGTAAAGAGTAGAAAAAAATAGTTATAATTTTATTTTTTAATTAAATTGAATTAATCACTCTATTTTGATATATTAAATGACATATTTTAGATTAATATATACAATTATGTTTGGTTATATATGTGTGCATGTATTTGTGTATGTGTAGAATTTTTGTCCCACTGATTAAAAAATCCAACGAAAACAATGCCCGTAATATAATTATTGAAGAAAGATGATTGACTTTGTTCATCGAAAAAAATGATGGTTATATATACAATTATGTATTTTTTTTGTTAATATACAATTATAGTTGATTATATATATGTGTGCATGTATGTGTGTATAATTTTTTTCTCAACTGATTGAAAAGTCCAACAAAACAAAAGCTCGTTAATTGAAAAAAGATGATTGGCTTTGTTCACAAAAAAAATGACTGATTTTTTCTACTTTATTGTAGGCGGCTGAATCACCACCATCCCCTCACCAGCATCCCCACCAACCCCCACCCCCACCCTGACCCCGCACCTTCACCGCACCCTTACACCTCCTACCCCCACCGCTACCCCCAGAACTCACTACACCACCACCCCCACCACTCCTACCTTCACCACCACCACTCCACATCCTCACCGCCACCCCCACACAACCCACTGCATCTCCCACCCGCACCCTGCACTCTCGCCACCCCACCCCCACCCCCACCCCCACCCCCACCCCCACATACACCCCATCATCGTTACCACTAAGAAGTTCATAGATGATGACACTGTTATACATGCACAGTCTGAAAGTGATGCTAATATTATAAATCAACCACCGTCTCAAATTGTTATACCTGAATAATCTGGAGGTGATAAAACTGTTATACATGTACAGTTTGAAGGTGATGCTAATATTGGAATTGAATATACTATTATTGGTATTGTATAAATATTATTAAAATTTTTACTTAATATTTTCATAATGTAAAGAGTAGAAAAAATAGTTATAATTTAATTTTTAATTAAATTAAATTAATCACTATATTTTGATATATTAAATGACATATTTTAGATTAATATATACAATTATGTTTGGTTATATATGTGTGTTCATGTATGTGTGTATGTATAGAATTTTTGTCTCTACTGATTAAGAAACCAACAAAAACAACACCCGCTATATAATTATTGAAGAAAGATAATTGACTTTGATCACTGAAAAACAAAAAAAAAGACGATCAGTTATATATATGATTATGTTTGGTTATATATGTGTGTACATGTATGTGTATGTGTATAATTTTTGTCCCAATTGATGAAAAAGTCCAACAAAAACAAAGCCCGTTAATTGAAGAAAGATGATTGACTTTATACATCGAAAAAAATAATTTGACTTTTTCTACTTTATTGCAGGCGACTGAATTACCACCATCCCCCACCACCATCACCACCAACCCCCACCCCACACCCTCACCGCCACCCTCACAACCCACGGCATGCCCACCCCTACCTCGACCCTGTACCCTCACTGCACCGCCACGCCCACCACTCTCACCCCGCACCCTCACTGCCCCTTAGGGGTGGGCATGGTTTGGATTTTTAATAATCCAAACTGGATCTACTTCAGAACCAGTTTTATAGTTCAAGAAACCAAACTGGAACTGGATTGAAGAGAGAAATCAGTTCTAAATTGGTTTGAAAAAACAAAAACCAATTTTAAACCAGTTTTAGAATTTAAATCCGGTTTTATCTACAAACCGGTTTTAAATCCGATTTTTTAATATCAAAATCTAAAATTCAGTTATTTTTTTAAAATCTAGTTTTAAAACATATTTTTTAAACAAAAATACGGTTTTAAAACCAATTTTTGAAAATCCAATTTTAAAACCAGTTTTTTCAACCAAAAATCCAATTTTAAAACTAGTTTTTAAAAATCGAATTTTCAAACCAGATTTTTTAACAAAAAATTCACTTTTAAAACCAGTTTTTAAAAATTCAATTTTTAAACGATAACATTTTTCAAAGTAAAATTAATACTAAAGTCATTTTAAAGTGTATAGGTTTATTACAACTAGAATTTAGTTTTTTATAAAACTAATGACAGTAGTTAATCACTTACATGTTCACAGCTATTATTTGACATCTATATGCATTTCCTTATTTCCAAAACTTTGCAGAGATGAAGTGGAATCACAAATATACAGAAACAAAATTTCTGTACAAAGCCTAATACAGGGAGGGGCACATACCAAATATACCTAATTATCATAATAGGAGCTACAAACAATATTTGAAATTATTAAATATATTACACGTTACTTTTCTTCAAGATTTCATTTATTTTCGACACATTATTAGTATGATGGTTTTTTTCCATGGCAAGAATCTCAAAAAAAAAAAAAATTATTGCATTTTTTTACTTGCAGAGAGTTTATTACTGAACATGATTTCGGATAATTATCTTCTTTCATAATTAGTAAAAAGCAGGCACTTAAACTAAGATATTTTGCTTAATTGGTGCATCAATTATTTACTACATGCAGGATATGCTATAATTTATTAGTTTGCTTACGTACTTGTCCGTAGTTTTTAATTTGCTATTTTGCTTAAATTAGGACTTTTTTTATTTTGGATTTTAATTTAGATATGGATTTGGATTGGATTTAAAATTGTTTAAATGGTTTGGATTTAAAAACCAAATATAAAAAAGATTCAATTTAGTTTGGATTTTTTTTATTTAAAATTGGTTTTTTTAATGGTTTGGTTTAGATGTGGTTTAAAATCCAAAATGTGGATTTTTTTGCCCACCCCTACCGCCACCCCACACAGCCCACGGCATCCCACCCCCCACTCCCACCTCCCACCTCCCACCTCCACCCTACAGCTTTACCACCGCCACCCCCACCCCGCACCCTCACCGCCACCCCTACAACCCATGGCACCACCACCACCTATCCCCACTCCTCCACCGCCACCCCCACCACACCACCGCCCCCATCCCCAGTCCCCCACCCCACTGTCCCACCATTCCACCACTCCAATTTTACCACACTACCACCACCATCCACCCTCACCTACACCCCCAATCATCGCTACCACTAAGCAGTCTGATGAGCGGATAATTTGTATGCTTTTTGGCATTGTTTTTAGTATATTTTTAGTATGATCTAGTTAGTTTTTAGTATATTTTTATTAGTTTTTAGTTAAAATTCACTTTTCTGGACTTTACTATGAGTTTGTGTGTTTTTCTGTGATTTCAGGTATTTTCTGGCTGAAATTGAGGGACCTGAGCAAAAATCTGATCCAGAGACTCAAAAGGACTGCAGATGCTGTTGGATTCTGACCTCCCTGCACTCGAAGTGGATTTTCTGGAGCTACAGAAGCCCAATTGGCGCGCTCTCAACGGCGTTGGAAAGTAGACATCCTGGGCTTTCCAGCAATATATAATAGTCCATACTTTGCCCAAGATTTGATGGCCCAAACCGGCGTTCAAAGTCACCTCAAGAAATTCCAGCGTTAAACGCCGGAACTGGCACCTAATTGGGAGTTAAACGCCCAAACTGGCACTAAAGCTGGCGTTTAACTCCAAGGAGAGTCTCTACACGAAATTGCTTCATTGCTCAGCCCAAGCACACACCAAGTGGGCCCGGAAGTGGATTTTTATGTCATTTACTCATCTATGTACTAGTTTTCTATAAGTAGGACCTTTTACTATTGTATTAGGAGCGATCGGAAAAGAGAGGACTTTTGGTAGCTATCTTTGTTTTATGCTATCTTAGACCTTTGGGAGGCTGGCCATTCGGCCATGCCTAGACCTTGTTCTTATGTATTTTCAACGGTGGAGTTTCTACACACCATAGATTAAGGTGTGGAGCTCTGCTGTACCTCGAGTATTAATGCAATTACTATTGTTCTTCCATTCAATTCCGCTTGTTCTTTATCCAAGATATCACTTGTTCTTCAACATGATGAAGGTGATGATTGACGCCCATCACCATTCTCACCCATGAACAAGGTGACTGACAACCATTCTTGTTCTACAAGCATCTGAGGCTTAGTGAATATCTCTTGGATTCCCGATTGCACGATGCATGGTTGATCGCCTGACAACCGAGTGCTTGCCTGACAAACGAGCCAACCATTCCGTGAGATCAGAGTCTTCGTGGTATAGGCAAGAACTGATGGCGGCATTCAAGAGAATCCGGAAGGTCTAACCTTGTCTGTGGTATTCTGAGTAGGATTCAATGACTGAATGACTGTGACGTGCTTCAAACCTGTAACCTACTGGGCGTTAGTGACAGACGCAAAAGAGTGATTCTATTCCGGTAGGGGAGGGAACCAAACCGGTGATTGGCAGTACTGTGACAGAGTGCGTGCATTAGCTTTCACTGCGCGGATGGGAGGTAGCTACTGACAACAGTGAAACCCTACACGAGCTTGCCATGGAAAGGAGTAAGAAAGGATTGGATGAAGCCAGTAGGAAAGCAGAGAGACAGAAGGGAAGGCATCTTCATACACTTGTCTGAAGCTCTTACACCAATGATATACATAAGTATCACTATCTTTATCTTTATATTATTTTCGTTCATCATCATATACAATTGAGTTTGCCTGACTAAGATTTACAAGATGACCATAGCTTGCTTCAATGCTAACAATCTCCGTGGGATCGACCCTTACTCACGTAAGGTATTACTTGGACGACCCAGTGCACTTGCTGGTTAGTTGTGCGAAGTTGTGTAATGCCATGGAATTGAACCACCAAGTTTTTGGAGTTCATGACCAGGGATTATGAGAGTTGTGAAAAGTATTGTTCACAATTTCGCGCACCACAGTCCATAGATGATAAAACTGTTATATATGCACAGTCTGAAAGTGATGCTAATATTGAAAATCAACTACCGTCTCAAACTCTTATACCTGAATAATTTGGAGGTGATAAAACTGTTATACTTGTACAGTTTGAAGGTAATGCTAATATTGGAATTCAATATACTATTATTGGTCTTGTATAAATATTATTAAAATTATTATTTAATATTTTCATAATTTAAATAGTAGAAAAAATAGTTATAATTTTATTTTTTAATTAAATTGAATTAATCATTATATTTTGATATATTAAATGACATATTTTAGATTAATATATACAATTATGTTTGTTATATATGTGTGTTCATGTATGTGTGTATGTATAGAATTTTTGTCTCTATCGATTAAAAAATCTAACAAAAACAACACTCGTTATATAATTATTGAAGAAAGATAATTGACTTTGTTCATCGGAAAAATAAACAAAAGTTGATCGGTTATATATATGATTATGTTTGGTTATATATGTGTGTGCATTTATGTGTATGTGTATGATGTTTGTCCCAATTGATTAAAAAGCCCAAAAAAATAAAGCCCGTTAATTGAAGAAAGATGATTGACTTTGTTCACAAAAAAAAATAATTTGACTTATTCTACTTTATTGCAGGCGGCTGAATCACCACCATCACCACCATCACCACCAACCCCCACCCACACCCCCACTCCGCACCCTCACCGCCACCCCACATCCCACGGCATGCCCACCCCTACCTCCACCCTCCCACCCCTACGTCCACCCGCACCCTGCACCCTCACTGCCACCTGCACAACTCACTGCATCGCCACCCCCACCACTCCCATCCCGCACCCTCACCGCCACCCCACACAGCCCACGACATCCCAACCCCCTACTCCCACCTTCACCCTATAGCCTCACCACCGCCATCCCCACCTCGCACCTTCACCGCCACCCCTACAACCCATGGCACCACCACCATGTATCCACACTCCTCAACCCCCACCCCCACCTCACCACCGCCCTCACCCCCACAGCCCCCACCATCCCACCACCCCCAACTTTACCACACTACCACCACCATCCACCTTCACCTACACCCCCTATCATCGCTACCAATAAGTAGTCCATAGATGATGAAACTGTTATATATGCACAGTCTAGAAGTGATGCTAATATTCAAAATCAATCACAGTCTCAAACTGTTATACCTGAATAATCTGGAGGTGATAAAACTGTTATACTTGTATAGTCTGAAGGTGATACTAATATTGAAATTCAATATACTATTATTGGTCTTGTATAAATATTATTAAAATTATTATTTAATATTTTCATAATGTAAAGAGTAGAAAAAAATAGTTATAATTTTATTTTTAATTAAATTGAATTAATCAATATATTTTCATATATTAAGTGACATATTTTAGATTAATATATACAATTATGTTTGGTTATATATGTGTGTTCATGTATGTGTGTATAGAATTTTTGTCTCTACTGATTAAGAAACCAACAAAAACAACACCTGTTATATAATTATTGAAGAAAGATAATTGACTTTGATCACCGAAAAAGAAAAAAAAAGACGATCAGTTATATATATGATTATATTTGGTTATATATGTGTGTGCATGTATGTGTATATGTATAATTTTTGTCCCAATTGATTAAAAAGTTCAGCAAAAACAAAGCAAGTTAATTGAAGAAAGATGATTGACTTTGTTCACCGAAAAAAATTAATTTGTCTTTTTCTACTTTATTGCAGGCGACTGAATTACCACCATCTCCCAACCACCATCACCACCAACCCCCACCCCGCACCCTCACCGCCACCCCACAACCCACGGCATGACCACCCCCACACCCACCCCACCCTGCACCCTCACTGTCATCCGGACAACTCACTGCACCGCCACCCCCACTCCCACCCCGCACCCTCACCGCCACCCCACACAGCCCACGACATCCCCACCCCCACTCCCACCTCCACCCTACAGCCTCACCACCGCCACCCCTACCCCACACCCTCACCGCCACGCCTACAACCCATGACACCACCACCACCTAATCCCACTCCTCCACCTCAACCCCCACCTCACCACCACCCCCATCCCCAGTACCCCACCCCCACCGCCCTCACCATCCCACCCCCCAACTTTATCACATTACCACCACCATCCATCATCCACCCTCACCTATACCCCTATCATCGTTACCACTAAGAAGTCCATAGATGATGAAACTGTTATATATGCACAGTCTGGAAGTGATGCTAATATTAAAAATCAACCACCGTCTCAAACTGTAATAGCTGAACAATCTGCAGGTGATAAAACTGTTATACTTGTACAGTCTGAAGGTGATACTAATATTGGAATTCAATATACTGTTATTGGTCTTGTATAAATATTATTAAAGTTTATTTAATATTTTAATAATTTAAATAGTAGAAAAAATATTTATAATTTTATTTTTTAATTAAATTAAATTAATCATTATATTTTGATATATTAAATGACATATTTTAGATTAATATATACAATTATGTTTGGTTATATATTTGTGTTCATGTATGTGTGTATGTATAGAATTGTTGTCTCTATCAATTAACAAACCCAACAAAAACAACACTCGTTATATAATTATTGAAGAAAGATAATTGACTTTGTTCATCGGAAAAAAAAGTTGATCGGTTATATATATGATTATGTTTGGTTATATATGTGTGTGCATTTATGTGTATGTGTATAATGTTTGTCCCAATTGATTAAAAAGCCCAACAAAACAAAGCCCGTTAATTGAAGAAAGATGATTGACTTAGTTCACCGAAAAAAATGATTGACTTTTTCTACTTTAATGCATGCGGCTGAATCACCACCATCACCCCGCCACCATCACCACTATCCCCCATCCCCACCACGCAATCTCACTGCCACCCCCACCCCCACCCCCACCCCGACCTCCACCCTCCCACCCCCACCCCCACCCTGCACCCTCACCGACACCCCACAACTTAAGGCGCCGCCACCCCCACCTTTCCCACCTCCACCCCGCACTCTCACTGCCACCCCACAACCCACAGCATGCCCACCCCCACCCCCGCACCTTCACCGCACCTGGTGCTGGTGGGGGTGGGGGTTGGTGGTGGGAGAGTGGTGGTGATTCAGACTCTCCAACATAAACATTCAATAAAGTGGAAAAAGTCAATCACCTTTTTTTTCGGTGAACAAAGTCAATCATCTTTTTTCAATAATTATATAACGGGCCTTGTTTTTGTTGGGCTTTTTAATTAACCATACATGCACACATATATAACCAAACATAATTGTATATATAACCAATCATTTTTTTCAGTTAACAAAGTTAATAATCATTCTTCAATAATTATATTCAATATCAGCAACATCTTTAGAAAGTAAAGGTATAACAGTTTCATCACCTCCTGACTGTTCACGTATAGGAATTTTATCACCTACAGACTGTTGAGGTACAGTTTGAGATGGATCTATGGACTGCCTAGTGGTAGCGATGATGGGCGGAGGGGGAGGGGTGTAGGTGTTGGTGGGTAGTTGTGGTAGTATGGTAATGGTGGGTGCGGTAAGAGTGCGAGATGGGGGTGGGAGATGGAGGTCGGAGTTATGCGGGTGCCGTGGGTTGCAGGGGTGGGGGTGGGGGTGGAGGTGTGAGTGGTGTGGGTGTCGTGGATTTCGGGGTTGGCGGTGAAGGTGCGGAGTGGGGTGTTGGGAGGTGTGGAGCTAGGGCTGGGGGTAGCAGCGTGAGTGGTGGGGGTGGGGTGGGGGGTGGAGGTGTGATTGGTGTGGCTATCGTGTATTACGGGGGTGGCGGTGAAGGTGCGGAGTGGGGGTGGGGAGGTGTGGAGCTTGGGCTGGGGGTGACGGCGCGGGTTGGGGTAGGGGGACTGGGGATGTGGGGTGGTGTAGAAAGTTGGGGGAGTGGCTGTGTTTGGCAGTGGGGGTTGGAGACTGGGGATGGGGGTGGCGGTGAGGGTGGGTGGGGACGTGGGTTGGGGTAGGGCTGGTGGTGGTGGGGGACTAGGGATGGAGGGTGTCGGTGAGGGTGGCGGGGGCTGGTGGTAGGGTGGGGGTGGGGTTGGTGTTGGGGGACCGTTGGTGATTCAACCTCTCCAACATAAGCTTTCAATAAAGTAGAAAAAGTCAATCATCTTCTTTTTTTTTCGGTGAACAAAGTTAATCATCTTTCTTCAATAATTATATAACAGGACTTGTTTTTGTTGGGCTTTTTAATTAACCATACATGCACACATATATAACCAAACATAATTGTATATATAAACAATCTTTTTTTTTGTTAACCAAGTCAATCATTTTTCTTCAATAATTATATTCAATATCAGCAACATCTTTAGAAAGTAAAGGTATAACAGTTTCATTACCTCTAAATTGTTCACGTATGAGAGTTTCATCACCTCTAGACTGTCCATGTATAGGAGTTTTATCACCTCCAGACTATTGAGATACAGGTTGAAATGGATCTATGGACTGCCTAGTGGTAGCGATGATGGGGGGCGTAGGTGTTGGTGGGTGGTGGTAGTGTGGTAATAGTAGGGGCGGCAAGGGTGTAGGATGGGGGTGGAGTGGTGGAGGTGGGAGTGGTGCGGGTGCTGTGGGTTGCTGGAGTGACGGTGAGTGTGCGGGGTGGGGGCGTGGAGGTGCTAGTGGTGCCATGGGTTGCCAGGGTGGTGGTGAAGGAGCGGGGTGGGGGTGGAGGTGGAGTTGTGAGTGCCGTGGATTGCGGAGGTGGTGGTAAAGGTGCGTGGTGGGGGTAGGGTGGGCTAGTCGTGAGGGGTGGAGCTGGGGTTGGGGCTAGCGGCGTGGGTTGGGGTGGAGCTGCTGGGGGAGGGGAACGAGGGATTAGGGGTGACAGTGAAGGTTAGAGGGAATGGCTGGGTTTGGCGGTGGAGTTGGAGACTGGGTTTGGGGGTGGCGGTGAGGGTGGGGGGAGAGTGAGGAGGGGGTAGAGCTGGGGCTGTGGGTGGCATTATGGGTTGGTGCGGGACTGGTGGGGGTAGGAGACTGATGATGGGCAGTGGCGGTGAGGGTGGCAGAGGCTGGCGGTGGGGGTGGGGGTTGGTGGTGGGGGAGTGGTGGTGATTTAGCCTCTCCCGCATAAGCCTCCAATAAAGTGGAAAAAGTCAATCACCTTTTTTTTCGGTGAACAAAGTCAATCATCTTTTTTCAATAATTATATAACGGGTGGAGGTGCTAGTTGTGCCGTGGGTTGCAAGGGTGACAGTGAGGGAGCGGGGTTGGGGTGGAGGGTGGAGGTGTGAGTTGTGCGGGTGCCGTGGGTTGCAGGGGTGGCGGTGAAGGTGCGGGGTGGGGGACTGGAGATGGGGTGGCAGTGAAGGTAGGGGGAGTGGTTGGGTTTGGCAGTGAGGGTTGGAGACTGGGGATGGGGGATGGCGGTGAGGGTGGAGGGAGAGTGGGGAGGGGTGGAGCTAGGGCAGGGCGTCGCAGCGTGGGTTGGGGTGCGGCTGGTGGGGGTGGGGGACTGGGGATGGCTGGGGCGGTGAAGGTAGGGGGAGTGGCTGAGTTTGGCGGTGGGGGTTAGAAACTGGGGATGGAGGGTGGCAGTGAGGGTGGGGGGAGAGTTGGGAGGGTGGAGCTAGGGCTGTGGGTGGCAACATCGTTTGGGGTAGGGCTGGTGGGGGTGCGAGTGGTATGGGTGCCGTGGGTTGCGGGGTGGTAGTGAGGGTGCGGGGAGTGGGTGGGGGTGAGGTTGGCGAGTGGGGTGGGGTGGAGTTGGGGCTAGGGGTGGTGGCGTGGGTTGGGGTGAGGATGGTGGGGGTGCGGGACTGGGGATGGGGGTGGCTGTGAAGGTAGGGGGAGTGGCTGGGTTTGACAGTGGGGGTTGGAGCTTGGGAATGGGGGATGGCGGTGAGGGTGGGTGGAGAGTGCGGAGGGATGGAGCAGGGGTGGGGGTGGAGGTTGGTGGTTGGAGAGTGGTGGTGATTCAGCCTCTCCAACATAAACCTGCAATAAAGTGAAAAAAGTCAATCACATTTTTTTTTCGGTGAACAAAGTCAATCATCTTTCTTCAATAATTATATAACGGGCCTTGTTTTTGTTGAGCTTTTTAATTAACCATACATGCACACATATATAACCAAACATAATTGTATATATAACCACAATTATATTTTTCACTTTTCACATTTGTTTAAGATTTTATTAGGGGTGTTCATGGATCAGATAGTATCCGCAGATATCTGCACCCTTTACGGATCGGATCGCAGATATTTGCTCTACATCTGCATATCCGATCCGTGGATCCGCATATCCGCACAATAATAATTAAATATATATATATATATATATGTTTGGTATTATATTTACTTATTTTATATGTTTTAGTTAGTAATTATTATTTATTTATTGTATTATTTTATTTTTGTTATTTAGAAAAAGTTTTATTAAAAATATTTTAGGAATAAATAAGTTTAAAAGTGTGAAAGAAATATTTTTATTGAATTTTTTACATAGAAATATGATTAAAAAGAGAAGGTTCAATTATGCGGATATATCCGATATCCGATATCCGATCCGATCCGATGGAATTTGTGCGGATCAGATCGAATTTTCGGCCATATCCGATCCGATCCGATCTGCGTACACCCCTAAATTTTGTAGTTTTTTAAATTGAATTAATTAGTTTTTGAAACATATGATTATGTATATGTTAATATTAAGTTGGCATAGTTATACTAAAAGAAAGTAATAATTCAAATTTTGAGAGAGGTATGGCTATTAAAAAATTATCATAATAGTTAATTAGTAAAAAAAAAATCTCAATAGTTACTTTTATTTATATATTATAATAAATGTATCTATTTTTTTAAATTTAGTTAAAATTTGCTCTGAAAATTGTCTAAAAAGATATAAATTAATGTTAAATTACTTGAAGACATAGGTATTTTTTTTTGTTATAATTTTATAGGAGAACATATGACATATTAGAAACAATCTAAATGCGTGATTGATATTTTAGTTTATTTTTTTACAACAAAAGTCCTAAAATCAACTACGTCATTGGCTTTAAGCCATGCTTCTTTTTAGAAAAATTATTCAAACTACAATGTTTTAGTCAGTATCAAATTTTATTGTATTTTTTTGTTAAAAATGATATAATTGAAGTATTGTTTATATTTTTTTAGTCAATATATATTACAGGTAATTTTTTAATAAAATAATAATAGAATCTTTTTTTAAGAACATAATCAAATTTAACAAATAAAAATCTTCCACCAGTGTCATCTTCTGCTAGTACAACATATACAATAAACAGGACAAAAAGTAAAGGTCATTTATCTATGTACTTATATAGGTGTTTGTGTGGTCCTTGTGATGGACTACTGAAAATGTCCAGACATACTATATTATATAACAATACTTAAGTAGTGAGTTGTATTATTAGTTTGTTGTATTGTATGACATATAATGTTGTCGTGTAGGTGTTATCGGCAGAGATAGAGAAAATTAGAGGTAACGAGGTATTGTTAAGAAATGGCAAGTGCCACTCATTTGATTCGATCATATTCTGCACTGGCTTCAATACATCAATACAAAAGTGGCTCAAGGTACAGGACAGATTAAATAATGTGTACACTACTTTACTTATTAAAACATATCTAAACTTTATATATCAATCGTGACATGATTATATATACAAACTACTTATACAGTTGGTGATGATCTTCTGAATGAGAATGGTTTAGTCAAGGCAAGTAATTTTTTAAATTACTGGAAGAGTAAGAATAATTTGTACTGTGTTGGGCTTGCACATAGAGGATTCTTTGGAGCTAGTAATGATGCTCAAAATATAGCAAATGATATTGTCTCACTTCTCAATTAACTTTCTTGGCCTATATGGTTACTTTGTAGAATAATTTAGAATAAAAAAATTTAATTTGATTAAAACTAATTAAATATATTATGAGGAGGAAAAAAGTATGAAAAAGATAACTGCTACTTTCATTTATTGTCATTGTATAATTTATAAAATACAATTCAATGAGAATTAATTGGAAGTATAAAATTAGTCAAATATAAAACTAAAAAATTATATATAACAACACTAAATAAAATAAAAATAGCTGAAAAATATCTTCCTCCAATCGTACTATATGAATAATCACCAAAATCTACTGTTGTCATGGAAATTAGAGTCAAATAAAAACGGTCAAACTAACATATATCTTCTAAAAAATGGGTTATAATTCTTCCCGTAACAATGACTATCATGACAATACTAATGGCTACCCTAACTTTTATCTTATGAACTATGTTATCCTCAACTACCTACCCATTTAATATGTATTATGAAAAATTTGTAATGATGTATGTTTCTAATTTTTTCAAGAAAAAATTTTATGAAACTTTCAAGAATGTTAGAAACAAACGGGCAACAAAGAGATAAAAATATAATTCCTATTTTATTCAATACAGAAACAGGGATAATATCCCCAAATCCTACAGTACTTAGAGTAACTAATATAAAATAAAGAGCATCTACCAATTTTTTTTAGAATTAACCTTAAACTTCTTATGCATATAAACTATAATTTCAACAAAAAATAAAATAAAAAATATACTAAAACTAACATAAAAAATGAGGTGGTAGGATGTCCTACAATAAAAAAAATTTAGTAATAAATTATAAATTTTTTACAATTAATAAATTAAAATTATATAAAAAATAACATTAAAGAGCCATATATTAATTATATCTAAAAAAATATTTTAATTATATATTTATTTTCTATTTTAAATAATTATTTTTTAATAAATAATTAAAAATTAGAGTTAATTTCTTTAATTATTCCAAATATTTTTCTAATATTCTTTATTAAATTTGAATAAAAAAATATAATTAAAAAAATTTGTTTAATGGCCGGTTTAAACATCTTATTCAATCTATGATATAAGTTTGTAACAGAAGCCTAACGTTTAGCACACACATGTAGAAAAGTTAGTTAATTTTCAATATCAGCAACATCATCAGAAAATAAAAGTATAACAGTTTTATCACCTCCAGATTGTTCAAGTATAAGAGTTTCATCACCTCCAGACTTTTCACGTATATGAGTTTCATCACCTCCAGACTGTTGAGGTACAATTTGAGATGGATCTATGGACTGCCTACTGATAGCGATGATGGGGGTGTAAGTGTTGGTGGGTGGTGGTGGTAGTGTGGTAATGGTGGACGGTGAGGGTGCGGGGTGGGGGTGGGGGGTGGAGGTGAGAGTGGTGCGGGTGCCGTGGGTTCCGGAGGTGGCGGCGAGTCTGCGGTATGGGCGTGGGGTGGGCGTGTGGGGAAGGGTAAAGCTGGGGCTGGGGGTGGCGGCATGGGTTGGGGTGGGGCTCGTGGGGGTGGGGGACTGGGGATGGGGGTGGCGGTGAAGGTAGGGGGAGTGGCTGAGTTTGGCGGTGGGGGTTGGAGACTAGGGATGGGTGGTGATGCTGAGGGTGGGCGAACAGTGGAAAGGGGTAGAGCTGGGGCTGTGGGTGGCGGCGTGGGTTGGGGTGGGATTGGTGGGGGTGGGGGTGGCGGGGGCTGGCGGTGGGGGTAGAAAGGTGGAGGTGCGAGTGGTGTCGTGGGTTGCGAGGGTGGGGTGGGGGGTGGAGGTGCGAGTGGTGTGGGTGCCGTGGGTTGCGGCGGTGGCGGTGAGGGTGTGGGGGGAGGGTGGGGGCGGGGTGGGCGAGTGGGAAGGGGTGGAGCTGGGGGTGGGGTTGCAGCGTGGGTTGGGGTGAGGCTGGTGTGGGTGGGGGTGGCAGTGAAGGTAGTGGGAGTGGCTGGGTTTGGCGGTGGGGGATGGAGACTTAAGATGCAGGGTGGCGGTGAGGGTGGAGGGAGAGTAGGGAGGGGTGGAGCTGGGGCTGTGGGTGGCGACATTGGTTGGGGCGGGGCTGGTAGGGAGTGAGCGACTAGGGATGGGTGGGATTGGTTGGGCTGGCGGTGGGGGTGGGGGTGGGGTTGGTGGTAGATGTGCGAGTGGTATCATGGGTTGCGAGGGCAGTAGTGAGGGAGCGGGGTCGGGGTTGAAGGGGTGTGGAGGTGCGAGTGGTGCGGGAGCCATAGATTGTGGGGGTGGTGGTAAGGGTGCAGGGTGGGGGTTGGAGGTTCGAGTGGTGCTGTGGATTGCGACGGTTGCGGTGAGGGTGGTGGTGGGGGTTGCGATGGTAGCGGTGAGGGTGGTGGTGGGGGTAGAGGTGCAAGTGGTGCGGGTGCCGTGGTTTGCTTGGTTGGCGGTGAGGGTGTGGAGTGGGGGTGGGGGTGGGCTAGTGGGGAGGTGAGGAGCTGGGGGTGGGGGTGACGGTGTGGGTTGGGGTGGGGTTGGTGGAGGTGGGGGTGGCGGTGAAGGTAGGGGGAGTGGTTGGGTTTGACGGTAGGGTTGGAGACTTGGGATGCAGGGTAGTGGTGAGGGTGGGGGGAGAGTGGGGAGGGGTGGAGCTGGGGTTATGGGTGGCAGCGTGGATTGGGGCGGGGCTGGTGGAGGTGGGAGATTGGGGATGGGCGGGGCTGGTGGGGGTTGGCGGTGGGGTTGGTGGTGATTCAGCCTCTCCAACATAAACCTGCAATAAAGTGGAAAAAGTCAATCACGTTTTTTTTTCGGTGAACAAAGTCAATCATCTTTCTTTAATAATTATATAACGGGCCTTGTTTTTGTTTGGCATTTTAATTAACCATACATGCACACATATATAACCAAACATAATTATATATATAATCAATCTTTCAATAATTATATTCAATATCAGCAACATCTTTAGAAAGTAAAGGTATAACAGTTTCATCACCTCCAGACTGTTCACGTATAGGAGTTTCATCACCTCCAGACTGTTGAGGTACAGTTTGAGATGGATCTTTAGACTGCCTAGTGGTAGCGATGATTTGGGAGGGGTGTAAGTGTTGGTGAGTGATCGTGGTATTATAGTAATAGTGGGTGCGGTAAGAGTGTGGGATGGGGGGTGGGGGATGGAGGTTGGAATTATGCGGGTGCCGTGGATTGCTGGGGTGGAGGTGGGGGATGGAGGTGCGAGTGGTGCCGTGGATTGCGAGGGTGGCGTTGTGGGAGCGGGGTAGGGCTAGGGGGTGGAGGTGTCGTGGATTTTGAGGGTGGCGGTGAAGGTGCGAAGTGGGGTGGGGAGGTGTGGAGCTTGGGATGGGGGTGGCAACGTGGGTTGGGACGGGGCTGGTGGGGTGGGGGACTAGGGATAGGGGTGGCGTTAAAGGTATGGGGAGTGGCTGGGTTTGGCGGTGGGGGTTGGAGATTGGGGATGGGGGTGGCAGTGAGGGTGGGCGGGGCGTGGAGCTATGGCTATGGGTGGCGGCGTGGGTTAGGATGGGGCTGGTGGTGGTGGGGGACTGTGGATGGGGGGTGGTGGGGGCTGGCAGTGGGGTGGGGGTAGGGGTTGGTAGTGAGGGAGATGTGGTAATTCAACTTCTCCAACATAAGCCTGCAATAAAGTGAAAAAAGTCAATCATCTTTTTTTTGTTCGGTGAACAAAGTCAATCATCTTTCTTCAATAATTATATAATAGGCCTTATTTTTGTTGGGCTTTTTAATTAACCATACATGCACACATAACCAAACAAAATTGTATATATAACCAATCAATTTTTTTTGTTAATCAAGTCAATCTTCTTTCTTCAATAATTATATTCAATATCAGCAACATCTTCAGAAAGTAAAGGTATAACAGTTTCATCACCTCCAGATTGTTCACGTATGAGAGTTTCATCACCTCCAGACTGTTCACGTATAGGAGTTTCATCACGTCCAGAATGTTGAGGTACAGTTTGAGATGGATCTATGGACTGCCTAGTGGTAACGATTATGGGGTGTGTAGGTGTTGATGGGTGGGGGTGGTAGTGTAATAATGGTAGGGACGGTGAGGGTGCGGGGTAGGGGTGGAGTGGTGGAGGTGAGAGTGTTGCGGGTGTCGTGGGTTGCGCGAGTGGCGGTGAGGGTATGGGGGTAAGGGTGCGGTGTGGGCGTGGAGGTGCTACTGGTGCCATTTGTTGCCATGGTGGTGGTGAGGGAATGGGGTTGGGGTGGAGGTGCGAGTGGTCCAGGTGCCGTGGGTTACGTGGATGGCAGAGAGGGTGTGGGGTTAGGGTGGGGGCAGGGTGGGCGAGTGGGGAGGGATGGAGCTGGTGGTGGGGGTTGCGACGTGGGTTGGGGTGGGGCTGGTGGGGGTTGGAGTGGCAGTGAAGGTAGGGGTAGTGGCTGGATTTGGCGGTGGGGGTTGGAGACTTAGGATGCAGGATGGCGGTGAGGGTGGGGAGTGGTAGAGCTGGGGCTGTGTTGTGGCGGCGTGGGTTGGGTGAGGCTGGCGGGGGTAGGGGACTAGGGATGGGCGGAGTTGGTGGGGGCTGGCAGTGGGGGTAGGTGTAGGGGTTGGTGGTGATTCAGCCTCTCCAACATAAGCTTGTAATAAAGTGGAAAAAGTCAATCACCTTTTTTTTTCGGTGAAGAAAGTCAATCATCTTTCTTCAATAATTATATAAAGGGCCTTATTTTTGTTGGTATTTTTAATTAACCATACATGCAAACATATATAACCAAATATAATTGTATATATAACCAATTATTTTTTTTCCAGTTAACAAAGTCAATCATCTTTCTTCAATAATTATATTCAATATCAACAACATCTTCAGAAAGTAAAGGTATAACAGTTTCATCACCTCCAGACTGTTCACGTATAAGAGTTTTATCACCTCCAGACTATTCACATATAGGAGTTTCATCACCTCCAGACTGTTCACGTATAGGGTTTAGGGTTTAGGGTTTAGGTATAGTTTGAGACAAATTTATGGACTGCCTAGTGGTAGCGATGATTAGTGGGGAGGTGTAGGTGTTGGTGGGTGGTGGTGGTAGTGTGGTAATGGTGGGGGCAGTGAGGATGCGGGATGGGGGTGGAATGGTGGAGGTGGGAGTGGTGCGGGTGTCGTGGGTTGCGGGGGTGGGGTTGGTGGTAGAGGTGCGAGTGGTGCCGTGGGTTGCGAGGGTGGCAGTGAGGGAGCGTGGTGGGGGTGGAGGTGCGAGTGGTACGGGAGTCGTGGGTTGCGCTGGTGATGGTAAGAGTGCAGGGTGGGGGTGGGGTGGGCGAGTGGTGAGGGGTGGAGATGGGGCTGGGGGTGGCGCTTTGGGTTGGGGTGGGAGACTGAGGATGGGAGGTGGCGGTGAAGGTAGGGGGAGTGGTTGGATTTGGCGGTGGGAGTTTGAGACTAGGGATGGGGGGTGACGGTGAGGGTGGGGGAAGAGTGGGGATGGGGTGGAGCTTGGGTTGTGGGTGGCGGCGTGGGTTGGGATGGTGCTGGTAAGGATTGGGTGTGGCAGTATAGGTGGCAGGGGCTCGTGGTTAGGGTGGAGGGTGGAGGTGTGAGTGGTGCCGTGGGTTGCGAGGGTAGCGGTGAGGGTGGTGGTGGGGGTGGGGGGGGTCGAGGTGCGAGTGGTGCGGGTGCCGTGGGTTGCGTGGGTGGCGGTGAGGGTGCGGAGTGGGGGTGGGGTGGGCGAGTGGACAGGGGTGGAGCTGGGTGGCAACGTGGGTTGGGGTGGGGCTGGTGGTGGTGGGGGACTGGGGATGGGGGGTGGCGGGGGCTGGTGGTGGGGTGGGGGTAAGGGTTGGTGGTGGGGGACCGGTGGTGATTCAACCTCTCCAACATAAGCTTTCAATAAAGTGGAAAAAGTCAATCATCTTATTTTTTCGGTGAACAAAGTCAATCATCTTTCTTCAATAATTATATAACATGTCTTGTTTTTGTTGGGCTTTTTAATTAACCATACATGCACACATATATAACAAAACATAATTGTATGTATAACCAATCAATTTTTTTTGGTTAACCAAGTCAATCATTTTTCTTCAATAATTATATTCAATATCAGAAACATCTTTAGAAAGTAAAGGTATAACAGTTTCATCACCTCTAAATTGTTCACGTATGAGAATTTTATCACTTCCAGACTGTCCACGTATAGGAGTTTCATCACCTCCAAACTGTTGAGGTATAGTTTGAGATGGATCTATGGACTGCCTAGTGGTAGCGATGATGAGGGGTGTAGGTGTTGGTGGGTGGTGGTGGTAGTGTGGTAATGGTAGGGGTGGTGAGGGTGCGGGATGGGGGTGGAGTGGTGGAGGTGAGAGTGGTGCGGGTGCCGTGGGTTGCTGGAGTGACGGTGGGGGTGCGGGATAGGGGCGTGGAGGTGCTAGTGGTGCTATGGATTGCTAGGGTGGTGGTGAGGGAACGGGGTGGGGGTGGAGGTGGAGGTGCGGATGCCGTGGGTTGCGGGGGTGGCGGTGAAGGTGTGGGGTGGGCTAGTCATGAGGGGTGGAGCTGGAGTTAGGGCTAGTGGTGTGGGTTGGGCTGGGGTTGGTGGGGGTGGGGACGGGGGATTGGGGGTGGCGGTGAAGGTTGGGGGGAATGGCTGGGTTTGGCGGTGGGGGTTGGAGACTAGGTTTGGGGGTGGCGCTGAGGGTAGGGGTAGAGTTGGGGCTGTGTGTGGCTTTGTGGGTTGGGGCGGGACTGGTGGGGGTGGGAGACTGAGGATGGACGGTGGCAGGGGCTGGCAGTGGGGATGGCGGTGGGGGTGGGGGTTGGTGGTGGGGGAGTGGTGGTGATTCAGCCTCTCCCACATAAGCCTCCAATAAAGTGAAAAAAGTCAATCACCTTTTTTTTGGGTGAACAAAGTCAATTATCTTTTTTCAATAATTATATAACAGGTGGAGGTGCTAGTTGTGCCGTGGGTTGCAAGGGTGGCGGTGAGGGAGCGGGGTAAGGGGTGGAGGTGTGAGTTGTGCGGGTACCATGGGTTGCAATGGTGGCGGTGAAGGTGCGGGGTGGGGTGGACGAGTGGGGAGGGGTGGAGCTGGGGTTGTGGGTGGGGATGGTGGGGATGGGGGACTGGGGATGGGGTGGCGGTGAAACCTACATCGGAACTCAAACCTACATTACAAAGCTTCAAGGTCTTTAACCAAACACAACCGAACGCTAAAGCAGGGGTTTTCGAAACGTGAAATACTCATTGAATTAACAAAACGAAGCAGCCGCAACTTTAAATTGACCCGGTAGCGGCTCTGTCAATCACCCCAAGTGACAATCGCGAGCGAAAACCCCGGTGACGGTAACTGTAATAACCACGCGGCGATAACAACCTTTTCGGAATTCCAAAAGAACAGAAACCAACTCAAAACTCTTACCGGTGGTGGAACACGGTGGCAGCAGGGTCTCAAGTAGCAAAAGCTCAGTCCGGAGCTCCAGCGGTGATCCCGGAAGTCATATAACCACTCCCAGCGGTCAGAAACACCGAGGCGCATCTTTCTCCTTCGACAGCGACACCTGCGGTGGCCTGAACCCTTTTTCGGCGGCGGTGAGAACCCCAACAGCGCCAGAACGGCTCACTCTGCTCCATAGCACAACAGCGCCTGACCCTTCCCCCACCACGAGCTCTCTGCCTCTCGCTCTCGCCTTTTGTTCCGCTGACGGCGATGATGGCTTCCTTCGGCGATGACGACGGCGCGAACGGTAACAGCCGCGGCGGCGTGGCGTGAAGCAGCGCCCTTTCCTCTCCTCTGTTCGCAGTTCGTGGCTGTGGCAAAAGCTTCATCCATGGCGACGCAGCAGCACGGTGATAGATCGGAAACAAAGCACGGCTCTACGGGCGGTGATGCATGCAAAAACAGCGGCGGTGAGGCAGCAAATGCGACCGGCTGTGGCGGCAGTGCCCTCCTTCCCCTGACCAGCGTGTTCTTCTCCCTTCTCTCCATTTTCCTCCTAACTGTCTCTTTCGTTTGCTCCCTTCAGATAGCAGCTGCTGCGCTAGGCATGTTTGCTTGTGTGTGTGCTGGGTTGTGGGGGGGGGAATGGGTTACCGGGTTAGGGTTTCAGGGTTAGGATTGTGTGTGTTGAGTTTTAGGATTAGGGTAAAATTAGGTACAAGGATAATTTTGTAATTTTAAATAAAAATAGGATAATATAGTAATTATGAATAAATTTTAATCCAACAATAATAATGTATAAAAATACTATTTGTTCAACATTTTTACAATTTACTCTTAATAAAATGTTCGAATCCAAAAATTAGAAATAATATATTTAATTTCTTTATTTTTCAAAATAGTAGTATTAATATATAAAATATTAATTATTTAATCCAAATCATATAAAATTCGTATTATTTCATAACTATCAATTTTATAGTTTAAATATAGAAAATAATCCAATAATTGTAAAATTGGATAATAATCATAACTTATTCCAAATTCAATAAATCAAAACTTGCTTTAATTATCTTTAATAAAGTAATTTCTGAAATTAAGACTCAAATAATTATATGATTTGAGACTTGATCAAAATAATACTTTTCAAAAGTTCTAGGTCTTACAGGATACATGGGAAAGATGACCTCTGATAAACACTGCTGTAAATCTATGGTCAAATTTGTATCTTGCAGACCAAGTAGTATTTCAATGGCTCAGATCTGGTTTACCATTAAAAGACTGTTTCTCTTTGCTTCCTTGAAGCTTTCGGTCAAGCAAGAGAAAGTCAGACTCAAACTTCTAATTTGGAGATTAACTGGAAAAAGTGAGATGGTGAGTTGGTGAAGCACACAACTCAAGGGTTGACCTAGGAGAGAGTAACTCATCAACATGCAAGGAGATAGGGGTGTGCATGGCCCGGTCCGGCCCGAAGACCCGGCCCGGTCCCGAACACTTTAGGGGCTAATTTGGTGTGATTTCATCGGGTCTAGGGCCGGGTTAGGGTCTCAAAAATAGACCCTGTCATTATTTCGGGTCGGGTCCGGGCCATAGCTCGGGTCACCCGAAATCGGCCCGGTGGCCCGGTCACCATACACAATAAATATTTTGTATTATTAGTGATAGATGATGACTATTATTATGTGGAATTTAAGTATTGTAAACCTTAATATTTTGTGTTATTAGTCATTATATATAAGACTATAAGTTAATGTTTTATATTTAAAATACATAAGACTTTAGACTAATGCATAATATTGTGTTATTTATATTGATTTAAATATTTGGTGTTATTAGGCAATATTAGTATTGATTATGGTTATGCTATAATTTTAGAGAAGAGTTGGTTCTTGTTATATTTTTCTAAGTGAATTTTACCATGTCAAATAATGGTTGGAGTCTTGGAAATTTGGATATTTTTACATGCTAACTTACAAGAAGGTATCAAGGTAATATAATGTTAACGGCCCGGTTTTCACCCGGTATAGTTGTGGCCCGAAATGGTATAGGTTTCATCGGGTCTAGGGTCGGGTTCGGGTCTCATAAATGGACCCGGTACATATTTCAGGTCGGGTCTGGGTCACATCAAATCCGGTTTCACCCGGCCCATGCACACCCCTACAAGGAGATACAAAAGAAGATTTTTCATCATTCAGAAGTCAAGGAGAGATAACCAGTGTTTTGAGATTTATGTTCTGAGAAGAGTTCTCTGAAGAAGTTCATCAACTTGGACAGTGCTTCCTAGTCAAAGGAGCATTCTGCCAGATGAGGAACTAAATCAGAGGCAAGCAAATCTGGTTCATCACATAGCGAAGAGGCTATTGAAGCATCAATCTCCTTCATGTTTTACAGATTGTGATTTTCTTTTCAATATTTATCTTTCTGTAATTTCTTGAGGTAAAAGACTGAATGAGAGAGTCATTGAAAGAGCCTATGAGTGAAAAGAGACAGTGAGAAACACTTGAGAGAAAAGTCTAGAGTAATTTCAGATTTCTTTAGGTTGATTCTGTGTCTTCTATCTTGTACCAGTGAGGTACCCCTTTCTTAGTTAGGTGAGCACTAAGAATGAAGAGTTAGGTGTTAGCATAACCAAGTCAAGTTAGGTCGTTAGAACTCGAAAGTGAAAGGATTGTGTCAATCCTGTGGAATTGGTGTATGTAATACTTTAACTATAGTGGAAATTCCACCACTGTTGTGGTGGAGACTGGATGTAGGATGCATTGCACAAGGCAACCAAATCAGGATACATAATGGTGTCAACTTCTCTCTTCCCTGCTCTGTTTTGTTTTCTGATATTCATGAGACAAAATAAAATTGTCTGATAAATTTTCTGCTGCTGAATTCAAACAAATTCAGATTGAAAGTTTGTTTTAAAGGGTCATTTAATTAAAATAAAAGAAGGCCATAGATTTAACCTCCTATTCTCTAAGCCTTCTACAACCTTCAGCATATATTTAATATTATTCAAACTTATTATCACGAATATTATTAAATTAAATAAATATTATTTTCTTTTTTTCTTTTAAGAATACAATAGACCAATAGTTATCATCGGTAATACTAATACATAGCATAAGTACATGGTACGTTATAATAAAAGAACAATTAATAAAGTAATTATAACGTACAATATATGTTTACCCAATATTTTTCATTGTATTTATGTAATTTAAACTAATAGCCAGTAAGCTAAAATTATAAGAATTTTGCATGCTAATTTCATAAATTTTATGCAAATTTAATTATTTTATTTTATAATTATATATTTTTTTAGAAAATGATATAATTTCACTAATTAAGATTATTTAAAACTACACTATTCTATAAAAATATATTTCACAACTTTTAGTTATTTAATATAAGAATAATTTTTCTAACAAAATAAAATTTAAAGAATAACTTAGTAATTAAAATTTATTAAAAACTAAAATGATGAACTTAGTTTAAAGAATAACTTAGTAATTAAATTAGCTATTAAACTTTTATTTTGTCCAAATTATTTAAAAAAACTATTATTTCAATAGTAATTAATGATGAACTATTGTTTCAATAGCATATTAAAAATTGTTTATTTATTTTGAATTGATTTTATTTTTTTTTCTAAAATAATATAATATATAAATATTTGATTATCTGTTATAATTAAAGAATGAATATGATCATTTCTATTTTAATATTGTCGCTCTTTTTTTTATAAATTCATGCAAACATACAATATAAATTATATACAAAATGACATTATCAAAAATAAAAATAGTAGTATTATTTATCTTTTAAAATTATATTTAGTGGTTTAATTTAACATTATTACATATTATGCATAATTTTTTGAATGGGGTTAAAAATAAAAATCTTTACTAAAATATCAATTTTTAACTCACACTAATATTTAAATAATATCTGAAATCACAAACAAGAAAAACAAAAAATCCACTAAAAAGGCATGTGAAAGTGAAATAAATGTCCAAAATCAATGATAGTTTTGTTGGAATCACAAGACTAGTGTATAATTTGTTTGATAAACTATAATTTTATTATAAAATATTTTATTAATTACTAATAATTTTAACTATAAAAGACATAAACTAATTAATTTAATATTTATAAAATATTGAATTATTTTAATAAAATTACTCAAATATTTTACAAAATTATCCAACAAATACCTATTTTGACTATTTCATACACGCAGGAATTTTCTATACTATTTTTTGTTATAGATTTATATATATCAAACGTTTGGTTTATAATGGAATTGTTCTTAACTTTGGAAAAAGAAAACAAAAACATGCATTGAGGATTGTCCTTACTACCGTGTCATGTATTTGTTCGCATTACCACTTTTTACAATGTACACCACTATTATTTCAAACACAGTTACATTCACACTTACCATTTTCTACAATAGATTTTTAAAAATTTCCTTATAAAATATTTGATCTCCTCTATATGTTTTTCACTGTTTCTAAGAGACTCTCAACTTCTACTACTATCTTCTTTATATTTTTATTGTGTTTTTAAGAAACGTTTCTATTATTCTTCTTTTTCATTGTATTTTTTACTGTAACTTTACTACATATTAAATACCACAAAACACCATTGTCTTTTTTTTCATGGTTCATCGAGATGTAAATTTTCTCTTCATTAAGTATTAACATTATTTAAAAATTCATGAGGTTTAGTTGATAAGACGAATTCACTTATTTGTAATTCCTTTACTTACATATGAGTATATATAATAGCTATTAGTTTAATTACTTGCCCTATTATTAACATTATTTTGAATTTACTTCTATTTTAAATTTTAAAATGTAATTTCTATAGATAAATTTTAGTGATTTATTTGTTGTTTAACTATTTAGTTTTAACCAAAAAAAAAAAAAAATACAATGATCAATCTTTTCTTGTGTCTTAAAAAAATACAATAATTTTATTATTCTACTTATTTGTTTTTCTAAAAAAAATGACTTTTTTTAATTAAAGCTAATAAAAAAATGAAAGTTAAATATACTATTTTTAAATTCAAATGAGAAACAAAAATTTAATCGTGCAAAAAATTACTATTATTTTAGCAAAAAAAGTAAATATTTTTAATATTGTACTAAAGAAGATAAATTCAATATACTATTATTAATCTTGTCTAAACATAATTAAAATTATTATTTAATATTTTTATAATGTAAACAATAAAAAAATAGTTATAATTTTATTTTTAATTAAATTGAATTAATCACTATATTTTGATAAATTAAATGACATATTTTAGATTAATATATACAATTATGTTTGGTTATATATGTGTATGTATTTGTGTATTTGTAGAATTTTTGTCCTCACTGATTAAAAATCCCAACAAAAATAATGCCCATTATATAATTATTGAAAAAAGATGATTAACTTCGTTCATCGAAAAAAAATGATTGGTTATATATATAATTATGTCTTTTTTTTTTTGTAAATATACAATTATGATTGATTATATATATGTGTGCATGTATGTGTGTGTATAATTTTTTTTCCACTCGATTAAAAAGTCCAACAAAACAAAAGCCCGTTAATTGAAGAAAGATGATTGGCTTTGTTCACAAAAGAATGACTGATTTTTTTTACCTTTATTGCAGGCGGCTAAATCACCACCATCCCCACCCTGACCCCACACCTTCACCGCACCCCCACCGCCACCCCACAACTCTCTGCACCGCCACCCCACCACTCCCACCTCCACCACCACCAGTCCCACCCCCTATCCCGCACCCTCACCGCCACCCCACACAACCCACGACATCTCCCACCCCAACCTTGCACCCTCACCACCGCCACCCCCACACCCCACCCCTACCTACACCCCATCATTGTTACTATTAAGCAGTCCATAGATGATGACTCTGTTATACATGCACAGTCTGAAAGTGATGCTTATATTATAAATCAACTACCGTCTCAAACTGTTATACCTGAACAATTTGGAGGTGATAAAACTGTTACACACATGTACAGTCTGAAGGTGATGCTAATATTGGAATTCAATATACTATTATCGGTCTTGTATAAATATTTTTAAATTATTATTTAATATTTTCATAATGTAAAGAGTAGAAAAAATAGTTATAATTTTATTTTTTAATTAAATTGAATTAATCACTATATTTTGATATATTAAATGACATATTTTAGATTAATATTTATAATTATATTTGGTTATATATGTGTGTTCATGTATGTGTGTATGTATAGCATTTTTGTCTCTACTGATAAAAAAATCAACAAAAACAACACCCGTTATATAATTATTGAAGAAAGATAATTGACTTTGTTCACCGAAAAACAAAAAAAAAAAAAGACGATCGGTTATATATATAATTATGTTTGGTTATATATGTGTGTGCTTGTATGTGTATGTGTATAATTTTTGTCCCAATTGATTAAAAAACACAACAAAAACAAAGCCCGTTAATTGAAAAAAGATAATTGACTTTGTTCACCGAAAAAAAAAAATAATTTGACTTTTTCTACTTTATTGCATGCGGCTGAATCACCACCATCCCCCCACCACCATCACCACTAACCCCCACCCCGTACCCTCACCGCCACCCTCACAACACACGGCGTCTCCACCCCCACCACTCCCACCCCAAACCCTCACTGCCACCCCACACAACCAACAACATCCCCACCCCCACTCCCATCTCCACCCTCCTACCCCACCCCCACCCTGCAGCCTCATCACCGTCACCCCTACCCCGCACCCTTACCGCCACCCCTACAACCCATGGCACCACCACCACCTATCCCCACTCCTCTACCTCCACCCCCACCCTCACCACCACCCCCCATCCCCAGTCCCCCACCCCTACTGCCCCCACCACCCCCATCTTTACCACACTACCACTACCATCCACCATCACTTACACCACCCTATCATCGCTACTACTAAGCAGTCTATAGATGATGAAACATTTATACATGCACAGTCTGAAAGTGATGCTAATATTAGAAATCAACCACCATCTCAAACTGTTATACTTGAACAATCTGGAGGTGATAAAACTGTTATACTTGTATAGTCTGAAGGTGATGCTAATATTAGAATTTAATATAATATTATTGGTCTTGTATAAATATTATTAAAATTATTATTTAATATTTTCATAATTTAAATAGTAGAAAAAATAGTTATAATTTTATTTTTTAATTAAATTGAATTAAACATTATATTTTGATATATTAAATGACATATTTTAGATTAATATATACAATCATGTTTGGTTATATATGTGTGCATGTATGTGTGTATGTATAGAATTTTTGTCTCTATCGATTAAAAAACCCAACAAAAACAACACCCGTTATATAATTATTGAAGAAAGATAATTGACTTTGTTCATCGGAAAAAAAAAAGATGATCAGTTATATATATGATTATGTTTGGTTATATATGTGTGTGCATTTATGTGTGTGTATAATATTTGTCCCAATTGGTTAAAAAGCCCAACAAAAACAAAGTCCGTTAATTGAAGAAAGATGATTGACTTTGTTTACCGAAAAAAAAATGATTGACTTTTTCTATTTTATTGCAGGCGGGTGAATCACCACCATCCCCCCACCACCATCACCACCAACCCCACCCCCACGACGCACCTTCATCGCCACCCCCACAACCCACGGCATGCCAACTCCACCTCCACCCCCACCCACACCCCGCATCTTCACCGCCACCCCCGACGACCCACGGCATGCCCACCCTCACCCCGATCCCGCACCCCCACCACCCCCAACCACACCCCCACCGCCACCCCCACCACTCCCACCTCCACCGCCACCAGCCCCACTCCCACCCCGCACCCTCACCGCCCTCCCAAACAACCCACGGCATCCCCACTCCCACCCTGCACCCTCACCACCACCACCCCCACTCCCACGGCCACCTACACCCTATCATCGTCACTAAGTAGTCCATAGATGATGACACTGTTATACATGCACAGTCTGGAAGTGATGCTAATATTAGAAATCAACCGCCGTCTCAAACTGTTATACCTGAATAATCTGGAGGTGATAAAACTGTTATACACGTACAGTCTGAAGGTAATGCTAATATTGGAATTCAATATACTATTATTGGTCTTGTATAAATATTATTAAAATTATTATTTAATATTTTCATAATGTAAAGAGTAGAAAAAATAGTTATAATTTTATTTTTAATTAAATTGAATTAATCACTATATTTTGATATATTAAATGACATATTTTAGATTAATATATACAATTATGTTTGGTTATATATGTGTACATGTATTTGTGTATGTGTAGAATTTTTGTCCCATTGATTAAAAAATCCAACAAAAACAATGCCCGTTATATAATTATTGAAGAAAGATGATTGACTTTGTTCATCGAAAAAAATGATTGGTTATATATACAATTATGTGTTTTTTTTTTGTCAATATACAATTATGTTTGATTATATATATGTGTGCATGTATGTGTGTGTATAATTTTTTTCCAACCAATTGAAAAGTCCAACAAAACAAAAGCCCGTTAATTAAAGAAAGATGATTGGCTTTGTTCACAAAAAAATGACTGATTTTTTCTACTTTATTATAGGCGGCTGAATCACCAACATCCCCTCACCGCCATTCCCACCAACCCCCACCCCACCCTAACCCCGCACCTTCACCGCACCCCCACACCTCCCACCCCCACCGCCACCCCCCACAACTCACTACACCGCCACCCCTACCATTCCCACCTCCACCACCACCAGCCCCACCCCCACCCCACACCCTCACTGCCACCCCCCACACAACCCACTGTATCTCCCATCCCCACCCTGCACTCTTGCCACCCCCACCCCATCATCATTACCACTAAGAAGTCCATAGATGATGACACTGTTATACATGCACAGTCTGGAAGTGATGCTAATATTATAAATCAACCACCATCTCAAATTGTTATACCTGAACAATCTGGAGGTGATAAAACTGTTATACATGTACAGTCTGAAGGTGATGCTAATTTTGGAATTGAATATACTATTATTGGCCTTGTATAAATATTATTAAAATTTTTATTTAATATTTTCATAGTGTAAAGAGTAGAAAAATAGTTATAATTTAATTTTTTAATTAAATTGAATTAATCACTATATTTTGATATATTAAATGACATATTTTAGATTAATATATACAATTATGTTTGGTTATATATGTGTGTTCATGTATGTGTATATGTATAGAATTTTTGTCTCTAATGATTAAGAAACCAACAAAAACAACACCCGTTATATAATTATTGAAGAAAGATAATTGACTTTGATCACCGAAAAACAAAAAAAAAGTACGATCAGTTATATATATGATTATGTGTATGTGTATAATTTTTGTCCCAATTGATGAAAAAGTCCAACAAAAACAAAGTCCGTTAATTGAAGAAAGATGATTGACTTTGTTCACCGAAAAAAAATAATTTGACTTTTTCTACTTTATTGCAGGCGGCTGAATTACCACCATCCCCCCACCACCATCACCACCAACCCCCACCCCGCACCCTCACCGCCACCCCTACAACCCACGGCATGCCCAGCCCCACCTCCACCCTGCACCCTCACTGCCACCCCCATAACTCACTGCACCGCTACCTCCACCACTCCCACCCCGCACCCTCACCGCCACCTAGGGGGTGGACATGGTTTGGATTTTAACAAATCCAAAATGGATCCACTTCAGAACGAGTTTTATAGTTCATGAAACCAAACTGGAACTGGATTGAAGAGAGAAACCGGTTCTAAACCGGTTTGAAAAAACAAAAATCGATTTTAAATCGATTTTAGAATTTAAATCCGGTTTTATCTATAAATCGGTTTTAAATTCGGTTTTTTAATATCCAAATCTAAAATTCAGTTTTTTTTTAAAATTCAGTTTTAAAACCATATTTTTTAAACAAAAATCCAGTTTTAAAACCAGTTTTTGAAAATCCAGTTTTAAAACCAGTTTTTTCAACCAAAAATCTAATTTTAAAACTAGTTTTTAAAAATCTAATTTTAAACCATATTTTTTAACAAAAAATCTACTTTTAAAACTAGTTTTTAAAAATTCAATTTTTAAATCATAACATTTTTAAAATTAAAATTAATACTAAAATCATTTTAAAGTGTATAGGTTCATTACAATTAGAATTTGGTTTTTTATAAAACTAATGACAATAGTTAATCACTTACATGTTCACAGCTATTATTTGACATCTATATGCATTTCTTTATTTCCAAAACTTTGCAGAGATGAAGTGGAATCACAAATATACAGAAACAACTTCTATACAAAGCCTAATACAGGGAGGGGCACATACCAAATATACCTAATTATCATAATAGGAGCTACAAACAATATTTGAAATTATTATATATATTAAATGTTACTTTTCTTTAAGATTTCATTTGTTTTCGACACGTATTATTAGTATGATGGTTTTTTATCCATGGCAAGAATCTCAAAAAAAATTATTGTATTTTTTTTACTTGCAGAGAGTTTATGGCTGGACATGATTTTAGATAATTATCTTCTTTCATAATTAGTAAAAAGCAGGCACTTAAACTGGATATTTTGCTTAATTGGTGCATCAATTATTTACTACATGCAGGATATGCTATAATTTATTGGTTTACTTACGTACTTGTCCGTAGTTTTTAATTTGCTATTTTGCTTAGATTATGACTTTTTTCTTTTGAATTTTAATTTGGATATGGATTTGGATTGGATTTAAAATTGTTTAAATGGTTTGAATTTAAAAACCAATTTATAAAAAAGATTCAATTTGGTTTGAATTTTTTTTATTTAAAATTAGTTTTTTTTAAATGGTTTGGTTTAGATGTGGTCTAAAATCCAAAATGTGGATTTTTTTGTCCACTCCTACCAACACCCCATACAGCCCACGGCATCCCCACCCCCCACTCCCACCTCCACCCTACAGCCTCACCACCGCCACCCCCACCCCGCACCATCACCGCCACCCCTACAACCCATGGCACCACCACCACCTATCCCCACCCCCACCTCACCACCGCCCCCCACCCCACCGCTCCCACCCCACCGCTCTCACCATCACACCACCCCCAACTTTACCACACTACCACCACCGTCTATCCTCACCTACACCCCCCAATTATCGCTACCACTAAGCAGTCCATAGAAGATAAAACTGTTATATATGCACAGTCTAGAAGTGATACTAATATTGAAAATCAACTACCGTCTCAAACTATTATACCTGAACAATTTGGAGGTGATAAAACTGTTATAGTTGTACAGTCTGAAGATGATGCTAATATTGGAATTCAATATACTATTATTGTTCTTGTAAAAATATTATTAAAATTATTATTTAATATTTTCATAATTTAAATAGTAGAAAAAATAGTTATAATTTTATTTTTTGGTTAAATTGAATTAATCATTATATTTTGATATATTAAATGACATATTTTAAATTAATATATACAATTATGTTTGTTATATATGTGTGTTCATGTATGTGTGTATGTATAGAATTTTTGTCTCTATCGATTAAAAAACTTAACAAAAACAACACTCGTTATATAATTATTGAAGAAAGATAATTGACTTTGTTCATCGAAAAAAAAAAGTTGATCGGTTATATATATGATTATGTTTGGTTATATATGTGTGTGCATTTATGTGTATGTGTATGATGTCCACCCCCACCCCGACCCCGCACCTTCACCGTACCCCCACCACTCCCACCCCATCCCCACCCCACCGCCACCGCCACCCTTACAACTCACTGCATCGCCACCCCCACCACTCCTACCTCCACCATCACCAGCCCCACTCCTACCCCGCACCCTCACCGCAACTCACACAACCCACGACATCTCCACCCCCACCCTGCACCCTCACTGTCGCCACCCCCACCCCTACCTGCACCCCCCAATAATCGTTACCACTACGCAGTCCATAGATGATGACACTGTTATACATGCACAGTCTGAAAGTGATACTAATATTATAAATCAACCACCGTCTCAAACTGTTATACCTGAATAATCTGGAGGTGATAAAACTGTTATACATGCACAGTCTGAAGGTAATGCAAAAATTGGAATTGAATATACTATTATTGGTCTTGTATAAAAATTAATAAAATTATTATTTAATATTTTCATAATGTAAAGAGTAAAAAATAGTTATAATTTTATTTTTTAATTAAATTGAATTAATCACTATATTTTGATATATTAAGTGACATATTTTAGATTAATATATACAATTATGTTTGGTTATGTATGTGTGTTAATGTATGTATGTATGTATAGAATTTTTGTCTCTACTGATTAAGAAACCAACAAAAACAACACCCGTTATATAATTATTGAAGAAAGATAATTGACTTTGATCACCGAAAAACAAAAAAAAGACGATCACTTATACATATGATTATGTTTGGTTATATATGTGTGTACATGTATGTGTATGTGTATAATTTTTGTCCCAATTGATTAAAAAGTTCAACAAAAACAAAGCCAATTAATTGAAGAAAGGTGATTGACTTTGTTCACCGAAAAAAAAATAATTTGACTTTTTCTATTTTATTACAAGCGGCTGAATTACCACCATCCCTCCACCACCATCACCACCAACCCCCATCCCGCACCCTCACCGCCACCCCCACAATCCACGACATGACCACCCCCACCTCCACCCTACCACCCCCACCCCAAACCTGCACCCTCACTGCCACCCGCACAACTCACTGTACCGCCACCCCCACCACTCCCACCCCGTACCCTCACCGTCACCCCACACAGCCCACGACATCCCCACCCCCACTCCCACCTCCACCCTACAGCCTCACCACTGCCACCCCCACCCCGCACCCTCACCCCCACCGCTACAACCCTTGGCACCACCACCACCTAATCCACTACTCCACCCCACCCCACCTCACCACCCCCCACCATCCCCAGTACCCCACCCCTACCGCCCCCACCATCCCACCACCCCCAACTTTATCACATTACCACCACCATCCACCCTCACCTACACCCCCCACTATCGCTACCTCTAAGCAGTCCATAGATGATGAAACTGTTATATATGCACAGTCTGGAAGTGATGCTAATATTGAAAATCAACCATCGTCTCAAACTGTTATAGCTAAACAATCTGGAGGTGATAAAATTGTTATACTTGTACAGTCTGAAGGTGATACTAATATTGGAATTCAATATATTATTATTGGTCTTGTATAAATATTATTAAAATTTAATTAATATTTTCATAATTTAAATAGTAGAAAAAATAGTTATAATTTTATTTTTTAATTAAATTGAATTAATCATTATATTTTGATATATTAAATAACATATTTTAGATTAATATATACAATTATGTTTGGTTATATATGTGTGTTCATGTATGTGTGTATGTATAGAACTTTTGTCTCTATCGATTAACAAACCCAGCAAAAACAACACTCGTTATATAATTATTGAAGAAAGATAATTGACTTTGTTCATCGGAAAAAAAAAGTTGATCGGTTATATATATGATTATGTTTAGTTATATATGTGTGTGCATTTATGTGTATGTGTATAATGTTTGTCCCAATTGATTAAAAAGCCCAACAAAAATAAAACCCGTTAATTAAAGAAAGATGATTGACTTTGTTCACAAAAAAAAAATGATTGACTTTTTCTACTTTAATGCATGCGGCTGAATCACCACCATCCCCCCACCACCATCACCACTAACTCCACCCCCACCCCGCAACCTCACCGCCACCCCACAACGCACGACATGCTCACCCCCACCTCCACCCTCCCACCCCCACCCCACCCCACCCTGCACCCTCACCGCCACCCCACAACTCATGGCGCCGCCACCCCCACCACTCCTACGTCCACCCCCACCCCCAGCCCGCACCCTCACCGCCATCCCCACCACCCACGGCATGCCCACCCCACCCCGATCCCGCACCTTCATTGCACCTGGGGCTGGTGAGGGTGGGGTAGGTGGTGGGAGAGTGGTGGTGATTCAGCCTCTCCAACATAAATCTGCAATAAAGTGGAAAAAGTCAATTACCTTTTTTTTTCGGTGAAAAAAGTCAATAATCTTTCTTCAATAATTATATAACGGGCCTTGTTTTTGTTGGGCTTTTTAATTAACCATACATGCACACATATATAACCAAACATAATTGTATATATAACCAATCATTTTTTCGGTTAACAAAGTCAATAATCTTTCTTCAAAAATTATATTCAATATCAGCAACATATTAAGAAAGTAAAGGTATAACATTTTCATCACCTCCAGACTGTTCACGTATAGGAGTTTCATCACCTCCAGACTGTTGAGGTACAGTTTGAGATGGATCTATGGACTGCCTAGTGGTAGTGATGATGGGGGAGGGGGAGGGGTGTAGGTATTGGTTGGTGGTGGTGGTAGTATGGTAATAGTGGGTGCGGTAAGAGTGCGGGATGGGGGTGGGGGATGAAGGTCGGAGTTATGCAGGTGCCGTGGGTTGCGGGGGTGGGGTAGGGGTGGAGGTGCGAGTGGTACCATAGATTGCGAGGGTGGCATTGTGGGAGCGGGGTGTGTAGAACCTATGCACAATTACTCAAGAGGGGGGGTGAATTGAGTAATGCAACAACAATGAATCTTTTTGCGAAAGTTAAAGACAATATACAAAAGCGTTATTGTACTAGTATTTTTCCAAGAGCTTAACTCAATTGCTAAGCATTTATAAGGAGCTTTTACTTTCCAATAGACACCAACTCAAATAAATTGATCAAGCTTTTCACCAATCGGACTTAAGCCACTCCTTAAGTACTTACGAAGCTACTTTACGATCACAATTTATTTGCTTAAAGGTAAAAGACAATAATATTGAAGAGATGAGTTTGGAGATGCAAACGCTATTTAGAGTGGTTCGGCACAATCCTTGTCCTACGTCCACTTTCTTTCTCAATCGCAATTGAGAAGTTCCACTATTGCCAAGCTTCAAGGTGCAGCGCAAAACCTTTACAATCCGAGTCCTTAGTTTCTAACACCCCGGTATATGATCACCACTCGTATACTAACCACTCCACTTAGAGATACCTTCTCTAGATTGCCTTGAGTACTTAGTATACCTCTTTGGTATCCTCACCGACTATAGTGTTTATAACTCTTGACTCAACCTTGGAGATCACACTCCAATTTACAAGGTGTACAAGAAAACAATTCTCAAAGAATTGTTGAGATGAAATGAGTACTCTCTAGAAGAGTGTATGATTACAAGTTTAGCACTATTGAACCAATTGATATTGCTCTCTCAAATTGTGTATTATTACTTTAAAAATGTGTAGAATGAAAGAATATGAACAAGATAGTTTCCAAATACTCAAGATTATGAAATAAGGCTTCAATCCATCCATTTATAGATTCCCCAAACCTTAGAAACGTTGGGGAATTAATGGGATGGAGCATTTATGTCAAAAAACTAGCCGTTTTTTATGTTTTGAATTATTTGCATCGATGCATAACACTTTGCATCGATGCAAAGGTGTCTTGATGCTGAAATTTGAATTTTCAGCTAGGTTGCATCGATGCAAACATCTTTGCATCGATGCAACAAGTCGTTGCATGCTTTGCATCGATGCAAGATGAGTGTGCATCGATGCAAACCTTAAAGAATGGCTTAAAATCACTTCAAAATGCTTAGGATTGATCTCAAACTTGTTGGAGTCAATTCCTATGCTTTTGTACCTTTGAAAACAAGTTTTTAAACCATTTGGCTAGCATCGAATTGCAAGATGTGCATCAAACATTTTGTGAGTGTGTTGAGAGATTTAGCAATTGGTTCTTAACAAGAAGTTACCTAAGTCCTAAGACATACTTGTCTTCAAATGTTGTGGACTTGAGTTTCTTGTTGTTGTGTGCTTTCAACTCTTCATTCCTCAACGTTGAATGTTGGTTGATCTTTCAATCATGCTTGTTCATTCAAGTGTTTGTTGGTTTGTCTTTCATGTCGTTTGTTTGGTTTTTCATTCATCAAACCTACGAATACAAACTTCGCATACAAGCAACATGATTTACAATTTCCCCCTTTTTGATAATGACAAACCAATTTTGAGGATATGTATTTATAAATGATTTTGAAAGTAACAATAATGCACTTTTATAGAAAGCTTTGGAGAAGACTTCACAAAAAACATTTTGCAGGAGTTCCCCTAAATATGTGCATTTGTTCTTTTAAAGGGCGTTTATCAAAGAAAACGATTTAGATATCAAAGTTTTTGCTTAGCGGAAGTCTTTTTGAAATCATTGTTTTGCAAATTATTTCTTCTTTCAAATCCTCAAACTTCTCTTCCTTTTCAAATGTTCAAAACTTCAAATATCCTCAAACTTTTCTTCCCCCTTTTGACATTATCAAAAAGAAGGGAGTTTAAAATGTGTCATAGAAGCATGCATAAAACAATGAATTTTTTTTTTAAGTTTAATTCTCTATTAATCTCAAGGATGAGATATTCCCCCTTTCAAAAAGAATTGATTTCCTCTTTTTATATATAATAAGCATGCATAATCCCCCTAAAATATATCAAGACTGCATATTAACTTAAAATAGGGGTACCAAGCCTATTTTGAGTTATTCACCAAACAAGCATACAAGCATTAATCATTAAACAAAATTATGAAGGAAATATCAAAGTATTAAACCATAATAGAAATCTACTTACTAGGAGTTAGTTAACAATTCATATAATCAAATAAGCATAAAGTAATGAAAAGTGACTTTGCTCAAAAATGGGGTTTGTTGCTCAAAAATGCCAAATCACTTGTTTTGTGTAATTGGTCGTGTTTGCATCGATGCAATGGTCTTGCATCGATGCACATAGCACGTCTTGTGCTTTGCATCGATGCAAAGCTTGGTTGCATCGATGCAGCATGCATCATTTTGCCCAAAATCACCAAATTTCATCCTTTGGTGGTTCTTTCTTCAATCCTTTGAGTTCCAACATGTATACTCACTTAAACCATTATAAGCTTCAATTTGTTGATCCTCCATTGTTTAAATCTTCAAATTCTTCAATCTACTCAAGATTAATCACTCATTCATCAACTCATAAACTTTTCCAACGCCGATTACTTTGCCGGTGTTGTTGTCTCCATAGATCACGTTTCCTCCGTTTGTAGGCTCTATTGCGGTGAACTTTGATTCATCGCCGGTCATGTGTTTTGGAGCATCCACTATCAACATACCAATTTGTATCCTTAGCTCCAACACGTACCTACAAAAAATTAAAATTTGGTTTTAGGTACCCAAGTGAATTTGGGTCCTTGATGGTTAGTATGAGCATAATGCCCATAAGGTGCCCATCTCGTATCTTGACTACGAAAGTTTATATGTTTAATTCTAGTAAAGCATACGGGTGCTATATGACCTACTTTATTACAATAATGACATATGACATTTGGATTATGCATCCTATGCATGTTTCTAAATGGTTGCCTAGGTTGTTTCCTAAATGCAACATCTTTTGATCTATATACATTGTGATTATAATTCTAAATGAAGCATGTGAGGAGGATATTTAAAGGCTTCATTCCTTTTAGGCATGCTTACCTTTTGGGCTTGCGGTTGCCTAATAGGAGTTTTAGCATTTTTAAATTTTCCTTTTTCAAAACCCAAGCCTTCCTTATTATGAACATGCTTTTGGTTTTTCAACTTTTATCTAAGTTCTTTGAAGATTCATTGAACTTAGCTAAAGTGTTCTTAAGATTTGTAATTTCATTTTCATGCATTTTACAAGATTTGTATGGATCACTACTTGCTACACTTATCTTTTCCAAGATTGATATTCTCGTTTTTCAACATCTCATTTTGTTTTAAAAGTTCCATATTCTTTTTCTTTAGGAGAGAATAATCTTGGGTAAGTTTTGTGTACACTCAAGTAAGGCATCATATTCATCTTGTAAATTAAAAGAAGTGGGGGTGTCATCACTAACCTTTTCTTCGCTTGCCATTAAGCAAAGATTTGCAACCTCGTTGTCATCGGAGTCGGATTCATCCTCGTTCTCCCATGATATGTATGCTTTCTCCTTCTTCTTAAATTTCTTGTTTTGTCCTCTTTTTGAAGTTTTGGACAATTTTGATGTGTCCAACTTCTCCACACTCATAGCATTTTGGTACCTTTGTTTTGCCTTGAAGTTTTTCTTCATTGCAAACTTATTGAATCTTTTTAATAAGAGTACAAATTCTTCATCTCCTTCTTCTTCATTATCATCACTCTCTTCTTGCAGTGATGTTGTTTTTAAGGGCGAGACTTTTCTTCTTGCTTTCTTCACCTTTTTGTCTATTTAGCATAGTCATTTCATAGGTGAGAAGATTTCCTCGCAGTTGATCAAATGTAAGTTGATCATAGAGCCTTCCTTCCACAATGGCGTTCACTTTGGAGTTCCATTTTGGTGTAAGGCTTGTAAGCACCTTGGTTACAATTTGTTTATCATTGTATTTTGTGCCAAGCATTCTTAGATTGTTGAAGATCTTGGAGTCTTTCAAGAGCTTCTTCAATGCTCTCTTCATCTTTCATTTTAAATTTTCCCATTCATGAACCAACATAAATACCTTTGATTCTTTAACGTGGGTCGGTTCCTTCGTAAGTGATTTGGAGTTTATCCCAAATCTCTTTAGCGGTTTCACATGTAGAGATCTTCATATAATCATGCTCGTTAAGTGCACAATGAATGAAGTTGATGGCTTTATCATTCATTGCCACTTTCTTCCAATCATCGTCACTATATTCATCTTCTCCTTTCGGAACTTGCTTTAAGACGGAGACTCCTTCTTCTTTAGCGCTTGTTGTCTTTGTTGGAATGTGATTTCCATTCTCAATTACTTTCCAAATTCTCACATCTTGAGAACGGATCCAAATTCTCATCTTATTTTTCCAATAAGAGTAATTTGTTCCGCTAAAAAGAGGAGGTCTAGCGGTTGAGTTACCTTCGCTAGTGTTGTTGTTAAAGCCTGTGCTTGCCATCTTTTTCCCTTAAACGGTTAAGTCTTTCAAAGGGTTAAGCTCTGATGCCACTTGTAGAACCTATGCACAATTACTCAAGAGGGGGTGAATTGAGTAATGCAACAACAATGAATCTTTTTGCGAAAGTTAAAGACAATATACAAAAGCGTTATTGTACTAGTATTTTCCAAGAGCTTAACCAATTGCTAAGCATTTATAAGGAGCTTTTACTTTCCAATAGACACCAACTCAAATAAATTGATCAAGCTTTTCACCAATCGGACTTAAGCCACTCCTTAAGTACTTACGAAGCTACTTTACCATCACAATTTATTTGCTTAAAGGTAAAAGACAATAATATTGAAGAGATGAGTTTGGAGAGATGCAAACTCTATTTAGAGTGGTTCGGCACAATCCTTGTCCTACGTCCACTTTCTTTCTCAATCGCAATTGAGAAGTTCCACTATTGCCAAGCTTCAAGGTGCTCGCGCAAAACCTTTTACAATCCGAGTCCTTAGTTTCTAACACCTCACGGTATATGATCACCACTCGTATACTAACCCACTCCACTTAGAGATACCTTCTCTAAGATTTGCCTTGAGTACTTAGTATACCTCTTTGGTATCCTCACCGACTATAGTGTTTATAACTCTTGACTCAACCTTGGAGATCACACTCCAATTTACAAGGTGTACAAGAAAATAATTCTCAGAGAATTGTTGAGATGAAATGAGTACTCTCTAGAAGAGTGTATGATTACAAGTTTAGCACTATTGAACCAATTGATATTGCTCTCTCAAATTGTGTATTATATTACTTTAAAAATGTGTAGAATGAAAGAATATGAACAAGATAGTTTTCAAATACTCAAGATTATGAAATAAGGCTTCAATCCATCCATTTATAGATTCCCCAAACCTTAGAAACGTTGGGGAATTAATGGGATGGAGCATTTATGTCAAAACTAGCCGTTTTTTATGTTTTTGAATTATTTGCATCGATGCATAACACTTTGCATCGATGCAAATGTGTCTTTGATGCTGAAATTTGAATTTTCAGCTAGGTTGCATCGATGCAAACATCTTTGCATCGATGCAACAAGTCGTTGCATGCTTTGCATCGATGCAAGATGAGTGTGCATCGATGCAAACCTTAAAGAATGGCTTAAAATCACTTCAAAATGCTTAGGATTGATCTCAAACTTGTTGGAGTCAATTCCTATGCTTTTGTACCTTTGAAAACAAGTTTTTAAACCATTTTGGCTAGCATCGAATTGCAAGATGCATCAAAACATTTTGTGAGTGTGTTGAGAGATTTAGCAATTGGTTCTTAACAAGAAGTTACCTAAGTCCTAAGACACTATACTTGTCTTCAAATGTTGTGGACTTGAGTTTCTTGTTGTTGTTGTGTTGCTTTCAACTCTTCATTCCTCAACGTTGAATGTTGGTTGATCTTTCAATCATGCTTGTTCATTCAAGTTGTTTGTTGGTTTGTCTTTCATGTCGTTTGTTTGGTTTGTCATTCATCAAAACCTACGAATACAAACTTCGCATACAAGCAACATGATTTACAGGGTGGGGTGGAGGTGTGAGTGATGTGGGTGTCGTGGATTTTGGAGTTAGCGGTGAAGGTTCAGAGTGGGGGGTTAGGGGGTGTGGAGCTAGGGTTGGAGGTAGCGGCGTGAGTGGTGGGGGTGGGGTGGGGGGGGGGGTGGAGGTGAGACTGGTGTGGGTGTCGTGTATTGCAGGGGTGGCGGTAAAGGTGCGGAGTGGGGTGGGGAGGTGTGGAGCTTGGGTTGGGGTGGCGGCGTGGGTTGGGGTAGGGGACTGGGGATGGGGGGTGGCGTTGAAGGTTGGGGGAGTGGCTGTGTTTGGTGGTGGGGGTTGGAGACTGGGGATAGGGTGGCAGTGAGGGTGGGTGGGGACGTGGGTTGGGGTGGGGCTGGTGGTGGTGGGAGACTGGAGATGGAGGGTGGCGGGGGCTGGTGGTGGGGTGGGGGTGTGGGTTGGTGGTGGGGGACCAGTGGTGATTCAACCTCTCCAACATAAGCTTGCAATAAAGTGAAAAAAGTCAATCATCTTTTTTTTGGTGAACAAAGTCAATCATCTTTCTTCAATAATTATATAACAGGCCTTGTTTTTGTTGGGCTTTTTAATTAACCATACATGCACACATATATAACCAAATATAATTGTATATATAACTAATCAATTTTTTTTGTTAACCAAGTCAATCATTTTTCTTCAATAATTATATTCAATATCAGCAACATCTTCAGAAAGTAAAGGTATAACAGTTTTATCACCTCTAAATTATTCACGTTTGAGAGTTTTATCACATCTATACTGTCCATGTATAGGAGTTTCATCACCTCCAGACTATTGACGTACAGTTTGAGATGGATCTATGAACTGCCTTGTGGTAGCGATGATGGGGGTGTAGGTGTTAGTGGGTGGTGGTGGTAGTGTGGTAATGGTAGGGGCGGTGAGGGTGCGGGTTGGGGGTGGAGTAGTGGAGGTAGGAGTGGTGCGGGTGTCGTGGGTTGTTGGAGTGACATTGAGGGTGCGGGGTGGGAGCGTGGAGGTGCTAGTGGTGCCATGGGTTGCCAGGGTGGTGGTGAAGGAGCGGGGTGGGGATGGAGGTGGAGGTGCGGGTGCCGTGGGTTGCGGGGGTGGTGGGGAAGGTGCCGGGTGGGGGTGGGGGTGGGGTGGGCTAGTCGTGAGGGGTGGAGCTGGGGTTGGGGCTAGCGGCGTAGGTTGGGGTAGAGCTGGTGGGGGTGGAGGACAGGGGATTGGGGGTGGCAGAGAAGGTTGGGGGAATGGCTAGGTTTGGCGGTGGGGGTTGGAGACTGGGTATGGGAGTGGCGGTGAGGGTGGAGGGAGAGTGAAGAAGGGGTAGAGCTGGGGCTGTTGTAGGCGTTGTGGGTTGGGACGGGACTGGTGGGAGTGGAAGACTGAGGATGGGCGGTGGCAATGAGGGTGGCAGAAGCTGGCGGTCGGGGTGTGGTTGGTAATGAGGGAGTGGTGGTGATTTAGCCTCTCCCACATAAGTCTCCAATAAAGTGAAAAAAGTCAATCACCTTTTTTTTCGGTGAACAAAGCCAATAATCTTTTTTTAATAATTATATAATGAGTGGAGGTGCTAGTTGTGCCATGGATTGCGAGGGTGGCGGTGAGGGAGCGGGGTTGGGGTGGGGGTGGAGGTGTGAGTTGTGCGGGTGCTGTAGGTTGCAGGATTGGCGGTGAAGGTGCGGGGTGGGATGGGGTGGGGGAGTGGGGAGGGTGGAGCTGGGGTTGTGGGTGGAAATGGTAGGAGTGGGGGACTGGGGATAGGTGGCGGTGAAGGTAGGGGGAGTGGTTGGGTTTGGCAGTGAGGGTTCAAGATTGGGGATGGGGGATGGCGGTGAGGGTGGAGGGAGAGTGGGGAAGGGTGGAGCTGGGACTGGGCATCGCGGCGTGGGTTGGGGTGCGGCTGGTGCGGGTGGGGACTGTGGATGGGGGTGACGGAGAAGGTTGGGGGAGTGGCTGGGTTTGGTGGTGGGGGTTAAAAATTGGGGATGGAGGGTGGCGGTGAGGGTGGGGGGAGAGTTAGGAGGGGTGGAGCTGGGGCTGTGGGTGGCGACATGGTTTGGGGTAGGGCTGGTGGGGGTGCGAGTGGTGTGGGTGCCATGGGTTGCGGGGGTGGTGGTGAAGGTGTGGGGAGGGGTGAAGGTGAGGTTGGCGAGCAGGTTGGGGTGGAGTTGGGGCTGGGGGTGGCGGCGTGGGTTGGGGTGGGGATGGTGGGGGTGCGGGACTGGGGATGGGGTGGCGGTGAATGTAGGAGAAGTGGCTATGTTTGGCAGTGGGGGTTGGAGCTTGGGGATGGGGGATGGCGGTGAGGGTGGGGGGAAAGTGGGGAGGGATGGAGCAGGTGTTGGTGGTTGGAGAGTGGTGGTGATTCAGCCTCTCCAACATAAACCTGCAATAAAGTGAAAAAAGTCAATCACCTTTTTTTTTTCGGTGAACAAAGTCAATCATCTTTCTTCAATAATTATATAACGGGCCTTGTTTTTGTTGGGCTTTTTAATTAACCATACATGCACACATATATAACCAAACATAATTGTATATATAACCAATCATTTTTTTCGGTTAACAAAGTCAATAATCTTTCTTCAATAATTATATTCAATATCAGCAACATCTTTAGAAAGTAAAGGTATAACAGTTTCATGACCTTCAGACTGAAAAAAAATTTAGAATAAAAAAATTTAATTTGATTAAAACTAATTAAATATATTATGAGGAGGAAAAAAAGTATGAAAAAGATAACTGCTACCTTCATTTATTGTCATTGTATAATTTACAAAATACAATTCAATGAGAATTAATTTAAAGTATAAAATTAGTCAAATATAAAACTAAAAAACTATATATATCAACACTAAATAAAATAAAAATTGCTGAAAACTCATCTTCCTCCAATCGTACTATATGAATAATCACCAAAATCTACTGTTGTCATGGAAATTTTAGTCAAATAAAAACTGTCAAACTAACTTATATCCTCTAAAAAATGGGTTATAATTGTTCCCAAAACAATAACTATCATGACAATACTAATGGCTACCCTAACTTTTATCTTATGAACTATCTTATCCTCAACTACCCACCTATTTGACATGTATTATGAAAAATTTGTAATGATGTATGTTTTTAATTTTTTCAAGAAAGAATTTTATGAAACTTTCAAGAATGTTAGAAACAAATGGGCAACAAACAGATAAAAATATAATTCCTATTTTACTAAATACAGAAACAGGGATAATATCCCCAAATCCTATAGTACTTAGAGTAACTGATATAAAATAAAGAGCATCTACTAATTTTTTTAGAATTAACCTTAAACTTCTTATGCATATAAACTATAATTCTATCAAAAAAATAAAATAAAAAACATACTAAAACTAACATAAAAAATGAGGTGGTAGGATGTCCCTGTAATAAAAAAAAATTAGTAATTAAATTATAAATTTTTTATAATTAATAAATTAAAATTATATAAAAAATAACATTAAAGAGCCATATATAAATTATATCTAAAAAAATTTTTTAATTATATATTTATTAATTTTACTGTTTTAAATAATTATTTTTTTAATAAAATAATTTAAAAATTAGAGTTAATTTCTTTAATTATTCCAAATATTTTTCTAATATTCTTTATTAAATTTGAATAAAGAAATATAATTTAAAAAAAATTTTAATGGCCGGTTTAAACATCTTATTCAATCTATGATATAAGTTTGTAACAGAAGCCTAACCTTTAGCACACACCTGTAGAAAAGTTAGTTAATTTTCAATATCAGCAACATCTTCAGAAAATAAAAGTATAATAGTTTTATCACCTTCAGATTGTTCACGTATAAGAGTTCTATCACCTCCAAACTGTTTACGTATATGAGTTTCATCACCTGCATACTGTTGAGGTACAGTTTGAGATGGATCTATGGACTGTCTAGTGGTAGCGATGATGGGGGATGTAGGTGTTGGTGGGTGGTGGTGGTAGTGTGGTAATAGTGGGGACGGTGAGGGTGCGTGGTGGGGAGGGGGTGGCGATGCGAGTGGTGCGGGTGCCGTGGGTTGCGGGGGTGGCGGTGAGGGTGCGGTGTGGGGGTGGGATGGGCGAGTGGGAAAGTGTAGAGCTGGGGCTGAGGGTGGCGGCTTGGGTTGGGGTGGGGCTGGTGGGGGTGGCAGTGAAGGTAAGGGGAGTGGCTGGATTTGGCGGTGGGGGTTGGAGACTAGGGATGGGGGGTGATGGTGAGGGTGGGCGAAGAGTGGAGAGGGGTAGAGCGGGGACTGTGGGTGGCGGCGTGGATTGGGGTGGGATTTGTGGGGGTTGGGGTGGGAGTGGCGGTAAGGGTGGCGGGGGCTGGCGGTGGGGGTAGGAGGGTGGAGGTGCGAGTGGTGTCGTGGGTTGCGAGAGTGGAGTGGGAATGGAGGTGCGAGTGGTGCGGGTGCCGTAGGTTGCGGCGGTGGCGGTAAGGGTGTAGGGGGACGGTGAGGGCGGGGTGGGCGAGTGGGGAGGAGTGGAGCTGGGGGCGGGGTGGGCGAGTGGGGAGGGGTGGAGCTGGGGGTGGGGGTTGCGGCGTGGGTTGGGGTTGGGCTGATGTGGGTGGGGGGTGGCAGTGAAGGTAGGGGGAGTGGCTGGGTTTGGCGGTGGTGGTTGGAGACTTAAGATGCAGGGTGGCGGTGAGGGTGGGGGAGAGTGGGGAGGGGTGGAGCCGGGGCTGTGGGTAGCGGCGTGAGTTGGGGCGCGGCTGGTAGGAAGTGGGGGTTTGTTGTAAATGTGCGAGTGGTGTCATGGATTGCAAGGGTAGCAGTGAGGGAGCGGGGTTGGGTGGGAGGGGGTGGAGGTGCGAGTGGTGCGAGAGTCGTAGATTGCGGCGGTGGTAGTAAGGGTGCGGGGTGGGGGTTGGACGTTCGAGTGGTGCTGTGGGTTGCGACGGTTGCGGTGGGGGTGGTGGTGGGGTTGCGACGGTAGCAGTGTGGGTGGTGGTGGGTGTAGAGGTGCAAGTGGTGCGGGTGTCGTGGGTTGCTTGGGTGGCGGTGAGGGTGCAGAGTAGGGGTGGGTGGGAGGGCTAGTGGGGAGGTGTGGAGCTGGGGGTGGGAGAGGCAGTGTGGGTTAGGGTGGGACTGGTGGAGGTGGGGGGTGGCGGTGAAGGTAGGGGGAGTGGGTGGGTTTGGCGGTGGGGTTGGAGACTTAGGATGCAGGGCGGCGGTGATGGTGGGGGGAGAGTGGGGAGGGGTGGAGCTGGGGTTGTGGGTGGCGGCGTGGGTTGGGACGGGGCTGGTGGGTGTGGGGGACTGGGGATGGGCGGGGTTGGTGGGGCTAGCGGTGGGGGTGGGGGTTGGTGGTGATTCAGCCTCTCCAACATAAGCTTGTAATAAAGTGGAAAAAGTCAATCACCTTTTTTTTCGGTGAACAAAGTCAATCATCTTTCTTCAATAATTATATAACGGGCCTTGTTTTGTTGGGATTTTTAATTAACCATACATGCACACATATATAACCAAACATAATTGTATATATAATCAATCATTTTTTTTCCGGTTAACAAAGTCAATCATCTTTCTTCAATAATTATATTCAATATCAACAACATCTTCAGAAAGTAAAGATATAACAGTTTCATCACCTCCAGACTATTCACGTATAAGAGTTTTATCACCTCCAGACTATTCATGTTTAGGAGTTTCATCACCTCCAAACTGTTGAGGTACAGTTTGGGATGGATCTATGGACTGCCTGGTGGTAGCGATGATTGGTGGGGAGGTGTAGGTGTTAGTGGGTGGTGGTGGTAGTGTGGTAATGGTGGGGTCGGTGAGAATGCGGGATGGAGTGGAGTGGTGGAGGTGGGAGCGGTGCGGGTGTCGTGGGTTGTGGAGGTGGGGTTGGTGGTAGAGGTCCGAGTGGTGCTGTGGGTTGCGAGGGTGGCAGTGAGGGAGCGTGGTGGGGGTGAGGGGGGGTGGAGGTGCGAGTGGTACGGAAGCCGTGGGTTGTGAGGGTGGTGGTAATGGTACGGGGTGGGGCTGGGGTGGGCGAGTGGTGGGAGTGGAGCTGGGGCTGGGGGTGGCGGCTTAAGTTGGGGTGGGGGACTGAGGATGGGGTGGCGGTGAAGGTAGGGGGAGTGGCTGGATTTAGCGGTGGAGGTTAGAGACTGGGAATGGGGGTGACTGTGAGGATGGGGGAAGAGTGGGGAGGGAGTGGAGCTGGGGCTGTGGGTGGCGGCGTGGGTTGGGATGGTGCTGGTAGGGGTTGGGGGTGGCGGTGGCAGGGGCTCGTGGTTGGGGTTGGGGTGGAGGTGCGAGTGGTGCCGTGGGTTGCGAGGGTAGCGGTGAGGGTGGTGGTGGTGGGGGTCGAGATGCGAGTGGTGCGGGTGCCGTGGGTTGCGTGGGTGGCGGTGAGGGTGGGCGAGTGGGGAGGGGTGGAGCTGGGGTGGGGGTGGTGGTGTGGGTTGTGGTGGGGCTGATGGGGGTGGGTGTGGTGGTGAAGGTAAGGGGAGTGGGTGGGTTTGGCGGTGGTGGTTGGAGACTTAGGATGCATGGTGACGGTGAGGGTGGGGGGAGAGTGCGGAGTGGTGGAGATGGGTCTGTGAGTGGCGGCGTGTGTTGGGGCGGGGCTAGTGGGGGTGGGGGACTGGAGATGGGCTGGGCTGGTGGGGGTGGGGGTTGGTGGTGGGAGAGTGGTGGTGATTCAAGCTCTCCATTATAAGCCTGCAATAAAGTGAAAAAAGTCGATCACTTTTTTTATCGGTGTACAAAGTCCATCATCTTTTTTCAATTATTATATAACGGGCCTTGTTTTTGTTGGGCTTTTTAATTAACCATACATGCACACATATATAACTAAAAATAATTGTATATATAACTAATCATTTTTTTTCGGTTAACAAAGTCAATCATCTTTCTTCTATAATTATATTTAATATCAGCAACATATTCAGAAAGTAAAGGTATAACAGTTTTATCACCTCCAGACTCCAGACTATTCACGTATAGGAGTTTCATCACCTCTAAATTATTAACGTATGGGAGTGCACTACAAGAAAAAGTAATATTTGTAACAAAAAAATTGTTATAAAAAATCAAAATTTTGAAACAAAAAGATTTTGTAACAAAAAAAAAGCCGTTGCAATATGTCTCATTACAAGAAGTTTTTGTAACAAAAAATAGAACTGTTACAATTCAAAGCGATATTTTGTAACAAATTTTTCTGATACAAAAAATCAATAGTCGTTACAAAAGTAATAACAAATTTTGATCTTCAAAATATTTTTGGTGACAATATATTTTTTCTTATCATAAAATTTTGTTACAAAATGTAACTTCATTTTTTAACATTTTTTTTTCTTTAGTTACAAAATACTATTTATTTTGTAATAATTTTTTTAAATACAAATTACACATAATTTGCCAAATTATATTAGTTTTTAATTAATTAATATATTAACTAATTTACTCAGCAAGTCAACACTTATATAATATTAATAATAACATAGATAGTTCAAATATCTTTCATTTAACTAAGATTGTTTTATAAATCTTCAACATATAAAGTATAAAGTACAAACTAACAAGACATATTGAAGAACCCTAACGAACTAGATAGATATATAGGACAAGAAAAATAAGGAATTATAAATCTCCAAAATGTAACTACAAATTACAAACTCCATCATGTTCATTCAGCTCCTTTCTCATGGTCATGGAGAAGCTTCTAATAAGTGCCACACACCTGAAAATACCACCAACCAAAGCACTCACAAGTCTCAATTCTCAATTTCAATGTAATTGAAATCCATAGAAAGATGAGGAGATTTAACTTAAATGAAAAACTAATAGTGAAACAAATTTAAACAAAGTCCGGCAGAATTTCAGCAGCAATTTAGCATATTTCCCAAATTCACTCAATCAAATCAATATCCATATGAATACAATAACAATTAAACAAAATTCACATATTCATCCATATGAAATAAGCAACAAAAAACTTGAGTGCACAATCTAAATTCATCATCATCATTGCACAAACTAAATTCACATAACAGCAGCAGTTCACAATTCGATTCAGAAAATTCGATTCAGAAAAGAAGAAAATCATTATCATCCAATCACAGATTCACAAAAATTCAAACAACATTCATGATCCTTCAACAAACAATTAACAAAAATTTATTCCAAACACATTCAAAACAGCAAAACTTTTCTAGACCTAATTCCTCTACAAACTATGTTCAGCCTACCTAACAACCTAGAATCCACTACAACATGCATATCTAAGTCAGTCTAACTAAGCAAAATTAACAGCATTAAATGAACTTAACAGAATTGAAAGAAAAATGCAGTAAATGACCTGGGAATGTAGAAGCAGAACAGGGGAAAGGGGACAGGAAGAAATGGTGGTGAGCTCTCTCTTTTCAAGTTCTCCCTCTCTCTCTTTCCAACTGAGAATCACATCCAGAGTAGCTGCCCAAGTGAAAAACAGAACCAGGATAAAGAAAAAGGAAAAACCACAAGCAAACTCCTCATAATGTAAAAAGCTTGAAAGTAAACAAGTTTAGAAAGACTTTGGCCATTGATACTCTTGCATGTTAGACATTAATAGTGGCAAAAGAAATGGTTCCAAAACGGCGGTTAAAGTAGCAAGGTAGATTGCAATTTTTACAGAAACACATGAAACAATGATAGAATTAGCTATTGAATTACACCAGACAGTAGTATATCTTCAGGTAAAATTTGCTATCCCCTACTTTGTCCAAGTTTCAATATGGCTGCTGTTATAAACACACTCAGCACCTTCTTGAAGACATCACCATTAAAAATTGCACTTGGATTCCCAGATCCATTCCATGCAACAATAATCATTGCCTAATCAAATATTAGCTATTCAGAAGTAGATCTTATTTTGCATAACAATTAACGTAGAGGGGGAGTGACAACATAAATACATAACGCAATATTTATTATCTGTAAGCACAAAATGAAGAAGCCCCACATGCAATCAAAACTTCTGAAAATATCCCAAAATGACCTTATCTCTAACTAAGTCAAGCTTCAAAAGGGCTGCTGAGATAGCAAACCCTAATGGAAGAGAAGCGGAATTTGAGTAGTAGTAGTGGCGCTTGTGGCTCTGGCCGCAAGGACGCGACACCGGTTCACCTCCAGCAACGGCGAGCTCAACATTATGCAGATTTCTGCAGAAATTCTGCACAAAGTATTTCCAACAATCTCACATACCAAATCCTATATTCAAGCCTAGGATTCATCTAAAACCACATTTCCAACTTTCTTTTGACTAACCAAAGTTGCCCAAGAACTCTTAATTCAATATATCACAACCTAATCAAACAAACAGTTCAATAACCACCATTTGACATAAAAATTAGAACCAGAATTTCCAGCAATCCAGTTACAATCACGATCTTAACTCAAAATCGTTCTTAAAAACCAAAATCAGCATTACCAAGCGTCTTTAAAGTCATCATTCAAACATATTTCAAATGAAGAACAAAACATCCTTTCACAATTACAAACACCCAATACATTTTCAGTGAACTTTCACACCAACATACACGTTCTTTTAGCAAAGATCTCAAATCACATAAAACCACCAAGAGACGCAACCAGTCACACATTTACTCTGCATCCAAAATCCATCATAGATCAAGCATTCATATATTTGCAATAATTCAGTAAACTTCTTAGGCATTCAAAGTTTAAAATATTTAATTTAATAAAATATCCCCTACCTTAGATAGTCGAAAACCACAAAATTAAGCGTGACTTCAACTTCGTTCCAACCCGCAGCAGCAGCAATAGCCTTAAATCAGATCAGCAACAGCAGCGGCATCTTCTTTCGATAGTGGCTCCTCTTCCACTTAGCACACAGTAGCAAGGCTCCCTTCATTGATGGCTTGGACGGCAGAAACAACTCAGGGCGACGACGATGGACCCTCGGTGGTGGCGACAGCCCAGCAGCACGGTGACAGATCTACGGTGCGACACGGAAGTTCCTGCTTCGGGTTCCTCTTTGCGGGCTCCCTTTCTCTCTTCGGGTTCTTCTCAGGCGACGGTTGTGGCTTCTATTGACGGCACTAGGGCACGACGGCGATGGCGACACCTCTCACGACAATCCCTAACAACAACGACAAGGCGATTCGGCGATGATGAAGGCACGGTGGTGACGCAGCAGAGACTCCCTCTTCCACTGGCTCTCGCGCAATTCTCCCTTCCTCCCTGAACAGCGTCGACGGCGTCCCTATTCCTTGGCGATAAGGACAGTGGCGTGGGCGAGGCGTGGGTCGACGGCAAAGTGCGGCTCCATCCCTCTCTGTTTCGCGAGCTCTCTCTTTTCCCTTTCGATTTCTCTGTGTGTAAGTGTAGGAAGCAAGAGTGAGGAACTTGAGTGTGAGTGCGTTGGTGAGGCTGAGAGTGAGTGAAGTGAGGCTGTTTGTGGGTGTATATCTGGAAAGAGGAGGACGGTGGTGAGTAAGTCACGAAGGAGGGTGAATGTGGCTCAGTAGAGAATGAACAGGTGGTAGGGAGAGGGTGTTACATGTGTGTATTTTAGAAATTTGGGTTAGGATTAGTGAATTAGGAATTAAGGTTTAGAATTGGGAATTTGGGATTGGTGTAGAGTTTTAATTTAAAAATTAAATTTAATCAATATAATTAATTTTAAGAATATTATTTATTTTTTAAATTATAAATTATTTTTTATTAAATATTTTTAATTTAAAATTATAGATAAATAAATAAATTATTCAGATTATTGATATAATTTTTTATTATTTTTTATTACTAAAATTTTAATTTCAATTTACATAAAACAACTAATTATAATAAAAATTATACCTAAACATTAATTAACTTAAAATTAAAGAATTTATAAAAATCAATTTAACCATTTTAAATAAATTAATCTTTTAGAGCTCAATTAAATAAAATAAACTATAATTTATTCATACTAAAAATTATTTAGATTAAATTATATAATGCTTCTATTACTAAATTTTAATTTCAAATCATATAAAATAATTAATTATAAAAAAATTCACAAGAATCTTAATTACTTAAATTATATTTGTGTATCTTAGTTTTTTTTTTCTTTTATAATTAATTATTGATTTTATATTTATAGTTTAATTAAATTTTTTAAACTTTCACAAATTAATTTTTAGTTAACATTAAAAATTTGATTATTAATTAAAATTATATATTAATTTTTTAAAGGAATATAAAATTAATATTTACAATTTTTAAAAATTAATGAATATAAACAATATGTAAAATATTTTAATTTTTGAAAAAAAAATTATTCTAAAAAGAATTATATAAATAATTTTTTACTCTCAAAGTGTTTAACATTTTGAAATAATTTTTTTTGTTATAAAATATACTTATATTTTGTGACAAATTAAGTAACTTGTTACAAACAATGTTGAATTTTGTGACAAATTAATTTTTTGTTAGAAAACAATTAAAGGTTTTGAAACACAAAAATATTTTGTTACAAAATATTTTAAATTTTTGCAACGATTTTTTTTGTTACAAAATATTGTAATATTTTGTAACAAAACACCATCTCATTACAAAAACTAACATAATTTGTAACAAAATAAAACAGATTGTTACAAAATATTATCATGTTTTGTAACAACTTGTAATGTTGTTACAAAATATTCTTTTGTAACAATCACAAATTATTATTACAAAATACTATTTTTTTGTAACAAATTTAAATTTGATACAAATTTTTTGTTACAAATGTTCGACTTTCTTGTAGTGGTGGTGCGGGTGCCGTGTGTTGCGAGGATGGGGTTGGTGGTACAGGTGCGAGTGGTGTCGTGGGTTGCGATGGTGGTAGTGAGGGAGCGAGTTGGGGGTGGGTGTGGATGTGCGAGTGGTGTAGGAGCCGTAGATTGCAGGGTGGGTGGGGTGGGGGTGGAACTGGGGCTAGGGTGGCGACATGGGTTGGGGTGGGGTACTGAGGATGGAGGGTGGCGGTGAAGGTAGGAAGGAGTGGCTGGATTTGGCAGTGGGGGTTGGAGACTAGGGATGGGGGTGATGGTGAGGGTGGGAAAAGAGTGGGAGGGGTGGAGCTGGGGCTGTGGGTGGCGACGTGTGTTGGGGTGGGGCTGGTAGGGGTTGGGGGTGGCGGAATGGATGGCAGGGGCTGGCGGTTGGGGTGGGGGTGGAGGTGCGAGTGGTGCGGGTGCCGTGGGTTACGTGGGTGGCGGTGAGGGTGCAAAGTGCAGGTGGGGGTGGGGTGGGCGAGTGGGGAGGGGTGGGGTTAGTGGACGTGGGGGTGGCGGTGTGGGTTGGGGTGCGGCTGGTGGAAGTGGGGGGTGGCGGTGAAGGTAGGGGGAATGGGTGGGTTTGGCGGTGGGGGTGAGAGACTTGGGATGCATGGTGGGAGTGAGGGTGGGGGAAGAGTGTGGAGGGGTGGAGCTGGGGCTGTGGATGGCGGCGTGGGTTAGAACGGGGCTAGTGGGGGTGGGAGACTGGGGATGGGTGGGGCTGGTGGGGTTGGGGGTTGGTGGTTGGAGAGTGGTGGTGATTCAGCCTCTCCAACATAAACCTGCAATAAAGTGAAAAAAGTCAATCACCTTTTTTTTCGGTGAACAAAGTCAATCATCTTTCTTCAATAATTATATAACAGGCCTTGTTTTTGTTGGACTTTTTAATTAACCATACATGCACGCATATATAACCAAACATAATTGTATATATAACCAATCATTTTTTTTTTCGGTTAACAAAGTCAATAATCTTTCTTCAATAATTATATTCAATATCAGCAACATCTTTAGAAAGTAAAGGTATAACAGTTTTATCACCTCCAGACTGTTCACGTATAGGAGTTTCATCACCTCCAGACTGTTGAGGTACAGTTTGAGATGGATCTATGGACTGCCAAGTGGTAGCGATGATTGGGGGAGGGGGAGGGGTGTAGGTGTTGGTGGGTGGTGGTGGTAGTATGGTAATGGTGGGTGCAGTAAGAGTGCGGGATTGGGGTGGTGGATGGAGGTCGGAGTTATGCGGCTGCCGTGGGTTGCAGGGGTAGAGGTGCGAGTGGTGCTGTGGATTGCGAGGGTGGCGTTGTGGGAGCGGGCTGGGGCTGGGGGTGGAGGTGTGAATGGTGTGGGTGTCGTGGATTTCGGGGTTGCCGGTAAAGGTGCGGAGTGAGGGTGGAGAGGTGTGGAGCTAGGGCTGGGGGTGGCGGTGTGAGTGGTGGGGGTGGGGTGGGGGTGGAGATGTGAGTGATGTGGGTGTCGTGGATTGCGGGGGTGGCGGTGAAGGTGCGGAGTGGGGGTGGGGAGGTGTGGAGCTTGGGCTGGGGGTGGCGGCGTGGGTTGGGGTAGGGGACTGGGGATGGGGGTGGCGTTGAAGGTAGAAGGAGTGGCTGGGTTTGGCGGTGCGGGTTGGAGACTGGGGATGGGGGTGGCGGTGAGAGTGGGTGGGGCATGGAGCTCTGGCTATGGGTGGCGACGTGGGTTAGGGTGGGGCTGGTGGTGGTGGGAGACTGGGGATGGGGGTGGCGGGGCTGGTGGTGTGGTGGGGGTGGATGTTGGTGGTGGGGGACCGGTGGTGATTCAACCTCTCCAACATAAGCTTGCAATAAAGTGGAAAAAGTCAATCATCTTTTTTTTTCGGGGAACAAAGTCAATCATCTTTCTTCAATAATTATATAACAGGCCTTGTTTTTGTTGGACTTTTTAATTAACCATACATGCACATATATATAACCAAACATAATTGTATATATAACTAATCAATTTTTTTTGTTAACCAAGTCAATCATTTTTTTTCAATAATTATATTCAATATCGGCAACATCTTCAGAAAGTAAAGGTATAACAATTTCATCACCTGTAAATTATTCACGTATGTGAGTTTCATCACCTCCAGACTGTCAACGTAGAGGAGTTTCATCACCTCCAGACTGTTGAGGTACATTTTGACATGGATCTATGGACAGCCTAGTGGTAGCGATGATGGGGGTGTAGGTGTTGGTGGGTGGTGGCGGTAGTGTGGTAATGGTAGGTGTGGTGATGGTTTGGGATGGGGGTGGAGTGGTGGAGGTGTGAGTAGTGTGGGTGCCGTGGGTTGATGGAGTGATGGTGGGGGTGCGGGGTGGGGGCGTGGAGGTGCTAGTGGTGCCATGGATTGCCAGGTTGGTGGTGAGGGAGCGGGGTGGAGGTGGAGGTGGAGGTGCGGGTGCCGTGGGTGGAGGTGTGAGTGCTGTAGGTGTCGTGGATTGCGGGCGTGCGGTGAAGGTGCAAAGTGGGGGTGGAAACATGTAGAGCTGGGGCTGGGTGTGGCGGCTTCAGTGGTGGGGGTGGGGTAGGGGTGGAGGTGTGAGTGGTGTGGGTGTCGTGGATTGCGGTGGTAGCAGTGAAGGTGCGGAGTAGGGCCGGGAGGTGTGCAGTTGGGGCTGGGGGTGGCAGCGTGGGTTGGGATGGGACTGGTGGGGTGGGGGACTGGGGATGGGGGGTGGCGTTGAAGGTAGGGGTGGCTGGGTTTCGCGGTGGGGGTTGGAGAGTGGGGATGGGGGTGGCGGTGAGGGTAGGTGGGGTGTGGAGCACTGCTGTTGTGAATTTGATAACTGACATTGGAAGCAAATTTTTTAATATAGAAATTGACTCTCTATCTCTATATTTCTATATTCAACAATTATAACTGATCCTTTGTTTACTTTGTCTTTTAGATGGATTTCTTAGGTATATGTTGGCCAAATTAGTTAATTTGGCCTAAGTGACAAAAAAGTATATTCTTTTTGTTTTAACTTTTTATATCGACACTTTCTTTTAATTTTACTAAGGCTTTGCGGAGAATGTTTGATCCATGAAATGTTTTTTCATGGCTAAATTAAGTGTAGAGATTTTGGGTTTATTTTTCATGTCCCACTTCATATTGCTCTCAGTTCAAGATTGAATTTCTAATCTAAATATATATAGCATCATATCTCATTTTTTGAATGTGATATTATTGGTATTTTAATTTTTTTTGTCCTATATTAGCAAAATCAAAATTTATCTTCTAAAATATCCTTATAAAGGCAATACGTTTATACTTCATTTATTTTATATTTGCTTGATTATTCTACTTCAATTTATCCCAAACTAATGATAAAAAACTTATAAAATCAGTTGTTAATCACGACAATTATATTTTTCACTTTTCACATTTGTTTAAGATTTTATTAGGGGTGTTCATGGATCGGATAGTATCTGCAGATATCTGCACCCTTTATGGATCGGATCGCGGATATCTGCTCTAAATCTGCATATCTGATCCGTGGATCCGCATATCCGCACAATAATAATTAAAATTAAATATATATATGTTTGGTATTATATTTACTTATTTTCTATGTTTTAGTTAGTAATTATTATTTAAATATTGTATTATTTTATTTTTGTTATTTAGGAAAAGTTTTATTAAAAATATTTTAGGAATAAATAAGTTTAAAAGTGTGAAAGAAATATTTTTATTGAATTTTTTACATAGAAATATGATTAAAAAGAGAAGGTTCAATTATGCGGATATATCTGATATCCGATATCCAATTCGATCCAATGAAAATTGTGCGGATCGGATCGAATTTTCGACCACATCCGATCCGATCCGATCTGTGTACACCCCTAAATTTTGTAGTTTTTTAAATTGAATTAATTAGTTTTTGAAACATATAATTATGTATATGTTAAATATTAAGTTGGCATAGTTATACTAAAAGAAAATAATAATTCAAATTTTGAGAGAGGTATGGCTATTAAAAAAATAATCTTAATAGTTAACTAGTAAAAAAAATCTCAATAGTTTCTTTTATTTTTATATTATAATACATGTATCTATTTTTTTAAAATTTAGTTAAAATTTGTTCTGAAAGTTGTCTAAAAAGATATAAATTAATGTTAAATTACTTGAAGACATAGGTATTTTTTTGTTATAATTTTGTAGGAGAACATATGACATATTGAAAACAATCTAAATGCGTGACTGATATTTTAGTTTTTTTTTTTACAACAAAAGTCCTAAAATCAACTACATCATTGGCTTTAAGCCATGCTTTTTTTTAGAAAAATTATTCAAACTACAATGTTTTAGTTAGTATCAAATTTTATTGTACTTTTTGTTAAAAATGATATAATTAAAATATTGTTTATATTTTTTAGTCAATTCATATTACAGGTAATTTTTTAATAAAATAATAATAGAATCTTTTTTTAGGAGCATAATCAAATTGAAAAATTTAACAAATAAAAATCTTTCACCCGAGCCATCTTCTACTAGTACAACATATACAATAAACAGGACAAGAAGTAAAAGCCATTTATCTATGTACTTGTATAGGTGTTTGTGTGGTCCTTATGACGGACTACTGAAAATGTCCAAATATACTATATTACATAACAATACCTAAGTAGTGAGTTGTATTATTAGTTTGTTGTATTGTATGACATATAATGTTGTCGTGTAGGTGTTATCGGCAGAGATAGAGAAAATTAGAGGTAACGAGGTATTGTTGAGAGATGGCAAGTGCCGCTCATTTGATTCGATCATATTCTGCACTGGCTTCAATACATCAATACAAAAGTGGCTCAAAGTACAGGACAGATTAAATAATTTGTACACTACTTCACTTATTAAACATATCTAAACTTTATATATCAATTGTGACATGGTTATATATACGAACTACTTATACATTTGGTGATGATCTTCAGAATGAGAATGGTTTAGTCAAGGCAAGTAATTTTTTAAATTACTGGAAGGGTAAGAACAATTTGTACTGTGTTGGGCTTGCACATAGAGGATTCTTTGGAGCTAGCAATGATGCTCAAAATATAGCAAATGATATTGCCTCACTTCTCAATTAACTTTCTTCGCCTGTATGGTTACTTTGTAGAATAATTTAGAATAAAAAATTTAATTTGATTAAAACTAATTAAATATATTATGAGGAGGAAAAAAATATGAAAAAGATAACTGCTACTTTCATTTATTGTCATTGTATAATTTACAAAATACAATTCAATGAGAATTAATTTGAAGTATAAAATTAGTCAAATATAAAACTAAAAAAATATATATAACAATACTAAATAAAATAAAAATAGCTGAAAAATATCTTCCTCCAATCGTACTATATGAATAATCACCAAAATCTACTGTTGTCATGGAAATTATAGTCAAATAAAAACTGTCAAACTAACTTATATCCTCTAAAAAATGGGTTATAATTGTTCCCATAACAATGACTATCATGACAATACCAATGGCTACCCTAACTTTTATCTTATGAACTATCTTATCCTCAACTACCCACCCATTTGATATGTATTATGAAAAATTTGTAATGATGTATGTTTTTAATTTTTTCAAGAAAAATTTTTATGAAACTTTCAAGAATGTTAGAAACAAACGGGTAACAAAAAGATAAAAATATAATTTCTATTTTACTCAATACAAAAACAGGGATAATATCCCCAAATCCTACGGTACTTAGAGTAACTGATATAAAATAAAGAGCATCTACCAATTTTTTTTTAGAATTAATCTTAAACTTCTTATACATATAAATTATAATTTCAACAAAAAAATAAAAAAACATAATAAAACTAACATAAAAAATGAGGTGGTAGGATGTCCTGCAATAAAAAAATTTAATAATTAAATCATAATATTTTTATAATTAATAAATTAAAATTATATAAAAAATAACATTAAAGAGCCATATATTAATTATATATAAAAAAATATTTTAATTATATATTTATTAATTTTACTGTTTTAAATAATTATTATTAATAAAATAATTAAAAAATTAGAGTTAATTTCTTTAATTATTCCAAATATTTTTCTAATATTCTTTATTAAATTTGAATAAAGAAATATAATTTTAAAAAAAATTTTAATGGCCAGTTTAAACATCTTATTCAATCTATGATATAAGTTTGTAACAGAAGCCTAACGTCTAGCACATACATGTAGAAAAGTTAGTTGATTTTCAATATCAGCAACATCTTCAGAAAGTAAAAGTATAACAGTTTTATCACCTCCAGATTATTCACGTATAAGAGTTTCATCACCTCCAGACTGTTCACGTATATGAGTTTCATCACCTCCAGACTGTTGAAGTATAGTTTGAGATGGATCTATAAACTGCCTAGTGATAGTGATGATAGGGGTGTAGGTGTTGGTGAGTAGTGGTGGTAGTGTGGTAATGGTGGGGACGGTGAGGGTGCGGGGTGGGATGGAGGTGGGAGTAGTGTGGGTGCCGTGGGTTGTGGGGGTGGGGTTGCGGGTCGGGGAGGGGTGGCGGTGTGAGTGGTGCGGGTGCCGTGGGTTGCGGGGGTGGCGGTGGGTGCGGTGAGGGTGCGGTGTGGGGGTGGAGTGGGTGAATGGGGAAGTGTATAGCTGGGGCTGGGGGTGGCGGCATAGGTTGGGGTAGGGCTGGTGGGGGTGGGGGACTAGGGATGGGGGTTGCAGTGAAGGTAGGGGAAGTGGCTGAATTTAGCGGTGCGGGTTGGAAACTAAGGATGGGGTGATGGTGAGGGTGGACGAAGAGTAGAGAGGGGTGGAACTGGGGCTGTGGGTGGCAGTGTGGGTTGGGGTGGGATTGGTGGGGGTGGGGTAGTGGTAAGGGTGGTGGGGGTAGGAAGGTGGAGGTGCGAGTGGTGTCATGAGTTGCGAGGGTGGGGTGGGGGTGCAGGTGCGAGTGGTGCGGGTGCCGTGGGTTGCGGCGGTGGCGGTGAGGGTGTGGGGGGAGGTTGGGGGCAGGGTGGGCGAGTGGGAAGGGGTGGAGCTGGGGGTGGGAGTTGCGGCGTGGGTTGGGGTGGGTGGGGTGACAGTGAAGGTAGGGAGAGTGGCTGGGTTTGGCGGTGGGGGTTGGAGACTTAAGATGCAGGATGGCGGTGAGGGTGGGGGAGAGTGGGGAGGGGTGGAGCCGGGGCTGTGGATGGTGGCGTGGGTTGGTGGGGAGTGGGGGACTGGGGATGGGCGGGGTTGGTGGGGAGTGGGGGTGGGGTTGGTGGTAGATGTGCGAGTGGTGTTGTGGATTGCGAGGGTATCAGTGAGGGAGCGGGGTCGGGGTGGGAGGGGGTGGAGGTGCGAGTGGTGCGGGAGCCGTAGATTGCGGGGTTGGTGGTAAGGGTGTGGGGTGGGGGTTGGAGGTTCGAGTGGTGTTGTGGGTTGCGACGGTTGCGATGGGGGTGGTGGTGGGGGTTGCGACGGTAGCGGTGTGGATGGTGGTGGGTGTAGAGGTGCAAGTGGTGCGGGTGCCATGGGTTACTTGGGTGGCGGTGAGGGTGCGGAGTGGGAGTGGGGGTGGAGTGGGCTAGTGGGGAGGTGTGGAGCTGGGGGTTGGGGTGGCGGTGAGAGTGGGGAGGGATGGAGCTGGGGCTATGGGTGGCGGCGTGGGTTGGTGATAAGAAAAAAACAAACAACGGGATAGATAAAGGGGTTTTTTCCTACTAGACCTCTAAGAAACATGTTCTTAGCAACCTAGGTCACCGGAAGGGGCTCCCTACTAGACCTTCAAAGAACTTGTCCTTGACAACCTAGATCAGAGGGATGAAAATTGAATCACTCAATTTTCTCCATGCAACAAGCGAAGCAAATCACTCACCTCACTTAATCACACAATAAAAACGTGCATAAAGCACTATGGAAATTTTATTCATCAAAAGTTATTTAAATTGTCTCCCCAAAGGTGTTTAAATAGGCACCTAACAACTAACTAAAAGATAAAATAACTATTTTATATCAGATTTGATCTTATTGGATTAGATCAGATTTGATTTAAATTTTAAAATCCTAAAGATATGATAACTAATTTAAATCAGATTTGATCTTATTAGATTAGATCAGATTTGATTTAAATTTAAAATTCCTAAAAATACTACTAAGCGAATCAGGAGTAATTCAAATCTTTCAACAAACTCTAACAACAAAACAAACTAACATAAATGCCTAAAAATTCGAAAATTAATAATAAATTATGCTTCTCATTGAATTTGAAAAGCATTATTGGGCTTCTTGCTGTTCTGACTTAGCCCAATGGGTTTTATGAGTTGTCGCCCTTTCAGCACCACTGTTTTTGAGACGGACTCTTAGTCTTCTTGATGTCCAAGAGTGGCATGGTACAATTCTTCTAGTATTCAGATCCTTGAATATGACAAGATTATCATTCCGTCCCTTAGCTCTAAGATGACGAAAATACCATCCTGACCACGTATCATTCTCTCTCTCTTCAAAAAGATTTGTCCTCGAATCTTGCATGAGATGCTCTTCGTCTCTCCAAGGAATCCAAACCCAATCTCCAGGTTTAAATACCATGGTTTGATGGCTTTTCTCTACCCACTGAATTGTGGCTATGTCCTTCATGTGTGCCAGTTCAATCTTTCCAACCATACGTTTACCATCTTGTCCAAAGTGTGCAATTTGTCTTCCTTTCTTTTCATCCATATTAATGCTTCCATAATTGATCAGTGAATCTACAAAGTCTGGAAAAGTTGATATAAAAATACTAGGAATTTCGTGGTTAGATGTATGAGAAACTAAGGACTCTGTGGATTTCAATGAGACTAATGCACTCTTGTCTAAACTAGAACTTTCTAGATCTCTCTCACAAGTGTATTTATTGAACTCAGTTTCTTTTTCACTCATTGACTCCTCTCACTCACTATTCTCATCTTTTCTCTCAAACCCCTCGCTTTCAATCAAACATGGATTCTTTTCACTCAAACACTCAATCTCTTTCTCAATTTCTTTTCTCTCATATTCTTCAAATTGCTCCAAGGACCCTGTTGAGAAATTCTGTACTGTTGAATCTTCCAAGGACACATCACCCTCTACAGCATACTCAATAAATTCTTTCATCTCTGGCTTTGAAGAAGAATGAAAGATATGCATAGAAGAATTCCTCTTGTTTTGGAGAGCTATCATTTGTTGCATCTGTTCCCAATCAATGGCCAATTTGACTAAATTGTCCATGGCTGTGTAACGGTAACGTTGGACTTCATTTGTAAGTTCTTCACGTAATCCAAACAAAAATCGGTCCTTAAGAACCTCAGGACTCCTTTTAATATTAGCCATGTCCATCAAATATAGAAACTCCTTGTGGTACTCCATCACTGATTGTGAGATTTGTTGTAACGTAAAAAAATTTTCACAAAATGTATTGTGGTTGATGATGGCACAAACTGCCTCCTCATGATTTTCTACATCTTCTCCCAACTGCTAATTGGGCGCTTTCCGTGCTGTCTTCTAAATATTCCTAATTCAGTCCACCATATACGGGCAACATTAGAAAAATTGGCTTGTACCAGTTGAACCTTCTTTTCTTCTGAAAGGACCCAATTTGTAAAAATCGATTCTACCTTCCTTTCCCATCTGAAATACGCTTCAGGATCATTCCTCCCTTTGAATGCAGGGATTTGAAACTGAGAACTCTTTTTCGTATATGAGCTTTCTTCATCATCACTATCGTAATACTCAATCATTTTTTTTATTATTATCTTTTTTCCAGACACTGACTTAAAGATAGAATAATTGCAAAAACAAAATTAAAAAAAGAATTTTTTTTTGTTTTTTGTTTTTCGTTTGACTCTAACGTGAATTTACAGAAATTAAAGAGAGAAAAAAAAGAGACTAAACAAGACCCATAGAACGTGTAGATAAATAAGAATTTACCTACGACCTGTATCTGATACCAGATGATAAGAAAAAAAATAAACAATAGGATAGATAAAGGGGTTTTATCTACTAGACCTCGAAGAAACCTGTTCTTAGCAACCTAAGTCACCAGAAGGGGCTCCCTACTAGACCTTCAAAGAACTTGTCCTTGACAACCTAGATCAGAAGGATAAAAATTGAATCACTCAATTTTCTCCATGCAATAAGCGAAGCAAATCACTCACCTCACTTAATCACACAATAAAAACGTGCATAAAGCACTATGGAAATTTTATTCATCAAAAGTTTTTTAAATTGTCTCACCAAATGTGTTTAAATAGGCACCTAACAACTAACTAAAAGATAAAATAACTAATTTAAATCAGATTTGATCTTATTGGATTAGATCAAATTTAATTTAAATTTTAAAATCCTAAAGATATGATAACTAATTTAAATCAGATTTGATCTTATTAGATTAGATCAGATTTGATTTAAATTTAAAATTCCTAAAAATATTACTAAGCAAATTAGGAGTAATTCAAATCTTTCAACAAACTCTAACAACAAAACAAACTAACATAAATGCCTAAAAATTCGAAAATTAATAATAAATTATGCCTCTCATTGAATTTGAAAAGTATTATTGGGCTTCTTGCTGTGCTGACTTAGCCCAATGGACTTTATGAGTTGTCGCCCTTTCAGCACCTCTATTTTTTAGACGGACTCTTGGTCTTCTTGAGGTCCAAGACTGGCATGGTACAATTTTTCTAGTATTCAGATCCTTGAATATGACAAGATTACCATTCCATCTCTTAGCTCTAAGAATATGAAAATACCCTCCTGACCACGTATCAGTTGGGGTGGGGCTGGTGGGGTGGGGGACTGGGGATGGGCGGGCTGGTGGGGCTGGCGGTGGGGGACTAGGGATGGGCAAGGCTGGTGGTAATTCAGCCTCTCCAACATAAACCTGCAATAAAGTGGAAAAAGTCAATCACCTTTTTTTTCGTTGAACAAAGTCAATCATCTTTCTTCAATAATTATATAACGGGCCTTGTTTTTGTTTGGCATTTTAATTAACCATACATGCACACATATATAACCAAACATAATTGTATATATAACCAATCATTTTTTTTGTTAACAAAGTCAATAATCTTTCTTCAATAATTATATTCAATATCAGCAACATCTTTAAAAAATAAAGGTATAACAGTTTCATCACCTCCAGACTGTTCACGTATAGGAGTTTCATCACCTCCAGACTGTTGAGCTATAGTTTAAGATGGATCTATGGACTGCCTAGTGGTAGCGATGATGGGAGGAAGGGGGAGGGGTTTAGGTGTTGGTGGGTGGTGGTGGTAGTATGGTAATGGTGGGTGCGGTAAGAGTGCGGGATTGGGGTGGGGGATGGTGGTCGGAGTTATGCGACTGTCGTGGGTTGTAGAGGTGGGGGCGGGGGTGGAGGTGCGAATGGTGCTGTGGATTGCGAGGGTGGCATTATGGGAGCGGGATGGGGCTGGGGGTGGAGGTGTGAGTGGTGTGGGTGTCGTAGATTTCAGGGTTGCCGGTAATGGTGCGTAGTGGGGTGTGGGAAAGTGTGGAGTTAGGACTGGGGGTGGCAGCGTGAGTGGTGGGGTGGGGTGGGGTGGGGGTGGAGGTGTGAGTGGTGTGGGTATCGTGGATTGCAGAGGTGGCGGTAAAGATGCAGAGTGGGGTGGGGAGTGTGGAGCTTGGGCTGGGTGTGGCGGCGTAGGTTGGGGTAGGAGACTGGGGATAGGGGGTGGCGTTGAAGGTAGGAGGAGTGGTTGGGTTTGGCGGTGGGGGTTGGAGACTGGGGATGGGGGTGGCGGTGAGGGTGGTTGGTGCATGGAGCTCTGGCTATGGGTGGCAACGTGAGTTGGGGTGGGGCTGGTGGTGGTGGGGGACTGGGGATGGGGGTAGCGGTGAGGGTGGCGGCGGCTGGTGGTGTGGTGGGGGGGTTGGTGGTGGGGAACCGGTGGTGATTCAACCTCTCCAATATAAGCTTGCAATAAAGTGGAAAAAGTCAATCATCTTTTTTTTTTTCGGTGAACAAAGTCAATCATCTTTCTTCAATAATTATATAACAGGCCTTGTTTTTGTTGGGCTTTTTAATTAACCATACATGCACACATATATAACTAAACATAATTGTATATATAACCAATCAATTTTTTTTGGTTAACCAAATCAATCATTTTTCTTAAATAATTATATTCAATATCAGCAACATCTTCAGAAATTAAAGGTATAATAGTTTCATCACCTCTAAATTGTTCACGTATGAGAGTTTCATCACCTCTAAACTGTTCATGTAGAGGAGTTTCATCACCTCCAGACTGTTGAGGTACAGTTTGAGATGGATCTATGGACTGCCTAATGGAAGCGACGATGGGGGGTGTAGGTGTTGGTGGGTGGTGGTGGTGGTAGTGTGGTAATGGTAGGAGTGGTGATGGTGCGGGATGGGGGTGGAGTGGTGGAGGTGGGAGTGGTGCGGGTGCCGTGGGTTGCTAGAGTAACGGTAGGGGTGCGGGGTGGGGACGTGGAAGTGCTAGTAGTTCCATGGATTACCAGGTTGGTGGTGAAGGAGCGGGGTGGGGTGGAGGTGGAGGTGCGGGTGTCATGGGTTGCGGGGGCGGCAGTGAAGGTGCGGGGTGGGGGTAGGGTGGGGTGGGCTAATCGTGAGGGGTAGAGCTGGGGTTGGGGCTTGCAGCGTGGGTTGGGCTGGAGCTGGTGGGGGTGGGGGACGGGGGACTGGGGTAGCGGTAGAAGTTGGGGGGAATGGCTGGGTTTAGCGGTGGGGGTTAGAGACTGGGTATGGGGGTGGCGGTGAGGGTGGGGCGAGAGTGGGGAGGTGGTAGAGCTGTGGCTGTGGGTGGTGTTGTGGGTTGGGGCAGAACTGGTGGGGGTGGGAGACTGAGGATGGACGGTGGCAGGGGCTGGCAGTGGGGATGGGGGTTGGTAGTGGGGGGGTGGTGATGATTCAGCCTCTCCCACATAAGCCTCCAATAAAATAGAAAAAATCAATCATTTTTTTTGTTGAACAAAGTCAATCATCTTTTTTCAATAATTATATAACGGGTGGAGATGCTAGTTGTGCCGTGGGTTGCGAGGGTGGCGGTGAAGGAGCAGGGTAGGGGTGGTGGGGTGGTGAGAGTTGTGCGGGTGTCGTGGGTTACAGAGGTGGCGGTAAAGGTGTGGGTGGGGTGGGCGAGTGGGGAGGGGTGGAGCTGGGGTTGTGGATAGGGATGGTGGGGGTGGGGGACTGGGGATGAGGTGGCGGTGAAGGTAGGGGAGTTGTTGGGTTTGGCAGTGAAGGTTAGAGACTGGGGATGGGGGATGGCGGTGAGGGTGGAGGAAGAGTAGGGAAGGGTGGAGCTGGGGCTGGGCGTTGGGACGTGGGTTGGGGTACGGCTGGTGGGGGTGGGGGATTGGGGATGGGGGGTGGCGGTGAAGGTAAGAGGAGTGGTTGAGTTTGGCGGTGGGGTTTGGAAACTAGGGATGGAGGGTGGCAGTAAAGGTGGGGGAGAGTTGGGAGGGGTGGAGCTGGGGCTGTAGGTGGCGACATGGTTTAGGGTAGGGCTGGTGTGGGTGCCGTAGGTTGTGGGGGTGGCGGTGAGTGTGTGGGGAGGGGGTGGGGGTGAGGTTGGCGAGTGTGTGGGGTGGAGCTGTGGCTGGGAGTGGCGGCGTGGGTTGGGGTGGGGATGGTGGGGTGCGGGACTGGGGATTGGGGTGGCGGTGAAGGAAAGGGGGAGTGGCTGGGGTTGGAGCTTGGGGATGGGGGATGGCGGTGAGGGTGGGGGGAGAGTGGGGAGGGATGGAGCAGGGGTGAGGTGGAGGTTAGTGGTTGGAGAGTGGTGGTGATTCAGCCTCTCCAGCATAAACCTGCAATAAAGTAAAAAAAGTCAAATACTTTTTTTTTAGTGAACAAAGTCAATCATGTTTCTTCAATAATTATATAACGGCCCTTGTTTTTGTTGGGCTTTTTAATTAACCATACATGCACACATATATAACCAAACATAATTATATATATAACCAATCATTTTTTTTCGGTTAACAAAATCAATCATCTTTCTTCAATAATTATATTAAATATCAGCAACATCTTTAGAAACTAAAGGTATAAAAATTTCATCACCTCCAGACTATTCACGTATAGGAGTTTCATCACCTCCAGACTATTGAGATATAGTTTGAGATGGATTTATGGACTACCTAGTGGTAGCGATGATGGGGGAAGAGGGAGGGGTGTAGGTGTTGGTGGGTGGTGGTGGTAGTATGGTAATGGTGGGTGTGGTAAGAGTGGGGGATGGGAGTGGGGGTAGAGGTCAGAGTTGTGCGGGTGCCGTGGGTTGCGGGGGTGGCGGTGGCGGGGGGCGGAGGTGCGAGTGGTGCCATGAATTGCGAGTGTGGCATTGAGTGAGCGTGGTAGGGTGGGGTGGGGTGGAGGTGTGAGTGGTGTAGGTGTTGTGGATTGCGGGGGTGGCGGTGAAGTTGTAGAGTGGGGGTGGAGAGGTGTAGAGCTGGGGTTGGGGGTGGCGGCGTGAGTGGTGGGGATGGGGTGGGGGGTGGAGGTGTGAGTGGTGTGGGTGTCGTAGATTGCGGTGGTAGCAGTAAAGGTGCGGAGTAGGGTGGGGAGGTGTGGAGCTGGGGTTGGGGGTGGCGGCGTGGGTTGGGTGGAGGGTGGCTGGGTTTCGCGGTGGAGGTTGGAGAGTAAGGATGGGGGTGATGGTGAGGGTAGGTGGGGTGTGGAGCACTGCTGTTGTGAATTTGATAACCGACATTGGAAGCAAATTTTTTAATATAGAAATTGTCTCTCTAAGAGTTTTATTTTGTATCTCTATATCTCTATATTCAACAATTATAACTGATGCTTTGTTTACTTTGTCTTTTAGATGGATTTCTTAGGTACATGTTGGCAAAATTAGTTAATTTAGCTCAAGTGACTAAATAGTATATTCTTTTTGTTTTAACTTTTTATATCGACACTTTCTTTTAATTTTACTAAGGCTTTGCGGAAAATGTTTGATTCATGAAATGTTTATTCATGGCTAAATTAAGTGTAGAGATTTTGGCTTTATTTTTCATGTCCCACTTCATATTGCTCTCAGTTCAAGATTAAATTCCTAATCTAAATATATATAGCATCATATCTCATTTTTTGAGTATGATATTATTGGTATTTTAATTTTTTTTGTCCTATATTAGCAAAATCAAAATTTATCTTCTAAAATATCCTTATAAAGGCAATACGTTTATACCTAATTTATTTTATGTTTGCTCAATTATTCTACTTCAATTTATCCCAAACTAATGATAAAAGACTTATAAAATCAGTTGTTAATCACGACAATTATATTTTTCACTTTTCACATTTGTTTAAGATTTTATTAGGGGTGCTCATGGATCGGATAGTATCTGCAGATATCTGCACCCTTTACGGATTGGATCGCGGATATCTGCTCTACATCTGCATATCCGATCCGTGGATCCGCATATCCGCACAATAATAATTAAAAATAAATAAATAAATAAATATATATATATGTTTGGTATTATATTTACTTATTTTGTATGTTTTAGTTAGTAATTATTATTTATATATTGTATTATTTTATTTTTGTTATTTAGGAAAAATTTTATTAAAAATATTTTAGGAATAAATAAGTTTAAAAGTGTGAAAGAAATATTTTTATTGAATTTTTTACATAGAAATATGACTAAAAAGAGAAGGTTCAATTATGCGGATATATCCGATATCCGATATCCGATCCGATCCGATGAAAATTGTGCAGATCGGATCGAATTTTTGGCCATATCTGATCCGATCCAATCTGTGTACACCCCTAAATTTTGTAGTTTTTTAAATTGAATTAATTAGTTTTTGAAACATATGATTATGTATATGTTAAATATTAAGTTGGCATAGTTATACTAAAAGAAAATAATATTTCAAAATTTGAAAGAGGTATGGCTATTAAAAAAATAATCTTAATAGTTAATTAGTAAAAAAAATCTCAATAGTTACTTTATTTTTATATTATAATACATGTATCTATTTTTTTTTAAATTTAGTTAAAATTTGCTCCGAAAGTTGTCTAAAAAGATATAAATTAATGTTAAATTACTTGAAGACATAGGTATTTTTTTGTTATAATTTTGTAAGAAAACATATGACATATTGGAAACAATCTAAATGCGTGACTGATATTTTAGTTTTTTTTTTTTATAACAAAAGTCCTAAAATCAACTACGTCATTGGCTTTAAGCCATGCTTTTTTTAAGAAAAATTATTCAAACTACAATGTTTTAGTCAGTATCAAATTTTATTGTACTTTTTGTTTAAAATGATATAATTGAAGTATTGTTTATATTTTTTAGTCAATACATATTACAGGTAATTTTTTAATAAAATAATAATAGAATTTTTTTTAGGAGCATAATCAAATAGAAAAATTTAACAAATAAAAATCTTCCACCCGTGTCATCTTCTGCTAGTACAACATATACAATAAACATGACAAGAAGTAAAGGCCATTTATCTACGTACTTGTATAGGTGTTTGTGTGGTCCTTGTGACGGACTACTGAAAATGTCCAAACATACTATATTACATAACAATACTTAAGTAGTGAGTTGTATTATTAGTTTGTTGTATTGTATGACATATAATGTTGTCGTGTAGGTCTTATCGGCTGAGATAGAGAAAATTAGAGGTAACGAGGTATTGTTAAGAGATGGCAAGTGCCACTCATTTGGTTCGATCATATTCTGCAATGGCTTCAATACATCAATACAAAAGTGGCTCAAAGTACATGACTGATTAAATAATTCGTACACTACTTCACTTATTAAACATATCTAAACTTTATATATCAATCGTGACATGGTTATATATACGAACTACTTATACATTTGGTGATGATCTTCTGAATGAGAATGGTTTAGTCAAGGCAAGTAATTTTTCAAATTACTGGAAGGGTAAGAACAATTTGTACTGTGTTGGGCTTGCACATAGAGGATTCTTTGGAGCTAGCAATGATGCTCAAAATGTAGCAAATGATATTGCCTCACTTCTCAATTAACTTTCTTGGCCTGTATGGTTACTTTGTAGAATAATTTAGAATAAAAAAATTTAATTTGATTAAAACTAATTAAATATATTATGAGGAGAAAAAAAAGTATGAAAAAGATAACTGCTACCTTCATTTATTGTCATTGTATAATTTATAAAATACAATTCAATGAGAATTAATTTGAAGTATAAAATTAGTCAAATATAAAACTAAAAAACTATATATATCAACACTAAATAAAATAAAAATTGTTGAAAACTCATCTTCCTCCAATCGTACTATATGAATAATCACCAAAATCTATTGTTGTCATGGAAATTTTAGTCAAATAAAAACTGTCAAACTAACTTATATCCTCTAAAAAATGGGTTATAATTGTTTCCAAAACAATGACTATCATGATAATACTAATGGCTACCCTAACCTTTATCTTATGAACTATCTTATCCTCAACTACCCACCTATTTGATATGTATTATGAAAAATTTGTAATGATGTATGTTTTTTATTTTTTTAAGAAAGAATTTTATGAAACTTTCAAGAATGTTAGAAACAAATGGGCAACAAACAGATAAAAATATAATTCCTATTTTACTAAATACAGAAACAGGGATAATATCCCCAAATCCTATGGTACTTAGAGTAACTCATATAAAATAAAGAGCATCTACTAATTTTTTTAGAATTAACCTTAAACTTCTTATGCATATAAACTATAATTCTATCAAAAAAATAAAATAAAAAACATACTAAAACTAACATAAAAAATGAGATGGTAGGATGTCCCTGCAATAAAAAAAATTTAGTAATTAAATTATAAATTTTTTATAATTAATAAATTAAAATTATATAAAAAATAACATTAAAGAGCCATATATAAATTATATCTAAAAAATTTTTTTAATTATATATTTATTAATTTTACTGTTTTAAATAATTATTTTTTAATAAAATAATTAAAAAATTAGAGTTAATTTCTTTAATTATTCCAAATATTTTTCTAATATTCTTTATTGAATTTGAATAAAGAAATATAATTAAAAAAAAATTTAATGGCCGGTTTAAACATCTTATTCAATCTATGATATAAATTTGTAACAGAAGCCTAACCTTTAGCACACACCTGTAGAAAAGTTAGTTAATTTTCAATATCAGCAACATCTTCAAAAAGTAAAAGTATAATAGTTTTATCACCTTCAGATTGTTCACGTATAAGAGTTCTATCACCTCCAGACTGTTTACGTATATGAGTTTCATCACCTGCATACTGTTGAGATACAGTTTGAGATGGATCTATGGACTGTCTAGTGGTAGCGATGATGGGGGTGTAGGTGTTGGTGGGTGGTGGTGGTAGTGTGGTAATAGTGGGGACGGTGAGGGTGCAGAGTGGGGGTGGGGGTGTAGGTGGGAGTGGTATGGGTGCCGTGGGTTGTGGGGTGGCAGTGAGGGTGGGTGTGGGGGTAGGGTGGGCGAGTGGAAAAGTGTAGAGCTAGGACTGGGGGTGACAGCATGGGTTGTGGTGGGGCTGGTGGGGGTGGTGGACTGGGGTTGGGGGTGGCAGTGAAGGTTGGGGGAGTGGCTGGGTTTGGCGGTGGGGGTTGGAGACTAGGGATGGGGGTGATGGTGAGGGTGCACAAAGAGTGGAAAGGGGTGGAGCTGGGGCTGTGGGTGGCGGCATGGGTTGGGGTGGGATTGGTGTTGGTGGGGGTGGCGGTAAGGGTGGCAGGGGCTGGCGGTGGGGGTAGGATGGTGGAGGTGCGAGTGGTGTCGTGGGTTGCGAGGGTGGAGTGGGGGGGTGGAGGTGCGAGTGGTGCGGGTGCCGTGGGTTGTGGCGGTGGCGGTGAGGGTGTGGGGGGAGGGTAGGGCGGGGTGGGCGAGTGGGGAGGGGTGGAGCTGGGGGTGGGGTTGCGGCGTGGGTTGGGGTAGGGCTGGTGTGGGTGGGAGGTGACAGTGAAGGTAGAGGGAGTGGCTGGGTTTGGGGTGGGGGTTGGAGACATAAGATGCAGGGTGGCGGTGAGGGTGGGGGGAGAGTGGGAGAGGTGGAGATGGGGCTGTGGGTGGCGGCGTGGGTTGGGACGGGACTGGTGTGGAGTGGGGGACTGGGAATGCACGGGGTTGGTGGGGGTGGTGGTAGATGTGCAAGTGGTGTCGTGGGTTACGAGGGTAGCAGTGAGGGAGCGGGGTCGGGGTGGGAGGGGGGTGGAGGTTCGAGTGGTGCGGGAGCCGTAGATTGCGGGGGTGGTGGTAAGGGTGCGGGGTGGGGGTTGGAAGTTCGAGTGATGCTGTGGGTTGCGACGGTTGCTTCGGGGGTCGTGGTGGGGGTTGCGACGGTAGCGGTGTGGGTGGTGGTGGGTGTAGAGGTGCAAGTGGTGCGGGTGTCGTGGGTTACTTGGGTGGCAGTTAGGGTGCGGAGTGGGGGTGGGGGTGGGGTTGGTCGAGGTGGGGGGTGGCGGTGAAGGTGTGGGGAGTGGGTTGGTTTGGCGTTGGGGGTTGGAGACTTGGGATGCAGGGTGGCGGTGAGGGTGGGGGGAGAGAGGGGAGGGGTGGAGCTGGGGCTATGGGTGGCGGCGTGGTTGGGGCGGGGCTGGTGGGGGTGGGGTACTCGGAAAGGGTGGGGCTGGTAGGGGCTGGTGGTGGGGGACTGGGGATGGGCGGGGCTGGTGGTGATTCAGCCTCTCCAACATAAACCTGTAATAAAGTGAAAATAGTCAATCACCTTTTTTTCGGTGAACAAAGTCAATCATCTTTTTTCAATAATTATATAACGGGCCTTGTTTTTGTTTGGCATTTTAATTAACCATACATGCACACATATATAACCAAATATAATTGTATAAATAACCAATCATTTTTTTCCGGTTAACAAAGTCAATTATCTTTCTTCAATAATTATATTCAATATCAGCAACATCTTTAGAAAGTAAAGGTATAACATTTTCATCACCTCCAGACTGTTCATGTATATGAGTTTCATCACCTCAAGACTGTTGAGGTACAATTTGAGATGGATCTATGGACTACCTAATGGTAGCGATGATTTGTGGGGGGTGTAGGTGTTGGTGCGTGGTGGTGGTAGTATGGTAATGGTGGGTGTGGTAATAGTGCAGGATGGGGTGGAGGATGGAGGTCGGAATTATGAGGGTGTCGTGGGTTGCGGGGGTGGGGTGGGGGTGTAGAGGTGCGAGTGGTGCCGTGGATTGCAAGGGTTGCGTTGTGGGAGCGGGGTGGGGCTAGGGGGTGGAGGTGTGAATGGTGTGGGTGTCGTGGATTTCAGAGGTGGCGGTGAATGTGCAGAGTGGGGTGGGGAGGTGTGGAGCTTGGGATGGGGTTGGCGACGTGGGTTTGGGTGGGGATGGTGGGGTGGGGGACTGGGGATAGGGGGTAGTGTTGAAGGTAGGGGGAGTGGCTGGGTTTGGCGGTGGGGGTTGGAGACTGGGGATGGGGGTGGCAGTGAGGGTGGGTGGGGCGTGGAGCTCTGGCTATGCATGGCGGCGTGGGTTGGGGTTGGACTGGTGGTAGTGGGAGACTGGGGATGGGGGGTGGGGGTAGGGGTTGGTGGTGGGGGATAGGTGGTAATTCAACCTCTCCAACATAAGCCTGCAATATAGTGGAAAAGTCAATCTTCTTTTTTTTTCGGTGAACAAAGCCAATCATCTTTTTTCAATAATTATATAACGGGTGGAGGTTGTAGTTGTGTCGTGGGTTGCGAGGGTGGCGGTGAGGGAGCGGGGTGGGAGTGGGGGGTGGAGGTGTGTGAGTTGTGCGGGTGCCGTGGGTTGTAGAGGTGGCGGTGAAGGTGCGGGGTGGGGTGGGCGAGTGGGGAGGGGTGGAGCTGGGGTACTGGGTGGGAATGGTGGGGGTGAGAGACTGGGGATGGGGTGGCGGTAAAGGTAGGGAGAGTGGTTCGATTTGGCAGTGAAGGTTGGAGACTGGGGATGGGAGATGGCGGTAAGGGTGGAGGGAGAGTGGGGAGAGATGGAGCTGGGGCTGGGCATCGGGGCGTGGGTTGGGGTACGGCTGGTGGGGTGGGGGACTAGGGATGGGGGTGGCAATGAAGGTAGGAGAAGTGGCTGGATTTGGCGGTGGGGGTTGGAAACTGGGGATGGAGGGTGGCAGTGAGGGTGGGGAAGAGTTGGGAGGGATGGAGCTAGGGCTGTAGGTGGCGACATGGTTTGGGGTAGGGCTGGTGGGGGTGCGAGTGGTGTGGGTGCCGTGGGATGTGGGGGTGGCAGTGAGGGTGTGGGGAGGGGTGGGGCTGAGGTTGGCGAGTGGGTGGGGTGGAGTTGGGGTTGGGGTGGGAATAGTGGGGTGCGGGACTGGGGTTGGGGGTGGCGGTGAAGGTAAGGGGGAATGACTGAGTTTGGCAGTGGGGGTTAGAGCTTGGGGATGGGGGATGGCGGTGAGGGTGGGGGGAGAGTGGAGAGGGATGGAGCAGGGGTGGGGTGGGGGTTGGTGGTTGGAGAGTGGTGGTGATGATCTTCTAAATGAGAATAGTTTAGCCAAGGCAAGTAATTTTTCAAATTACTGGAAGGGTAAGAACAATTTGTACTGTGTTGGGCTTGCACATAGAGGATTCTTTGGAGCTAGCAATGATGCTCAAAATGTAGCAAATGATATTGCCTCACTTCTCAATTAATTTTTTTGGTCTGTATGGTTACTTTGTAGAATAATTTAGAATCGAAAAATTTAATTTGATTAAAACTAATTAAATATATTATGAGGAGAAAAAAAGTATGAAAAAGATAACGGCTACTTTCGTTTATTGTCATTGTATAATTTACAAAATACAATTCAATGAGAATTAATTGGAAGTATAAAATTAGTCAAATATAAAACTACAAAACTATATATAACCACACTAAATAAAATAAAATAGCTGAAAAACATCTTCCTCCAATCGTATTATATGAATAATCACCAAAATCTACTGTTGTCATGGAAATTATAGTCAAATAAAAACTATCAAACCAACTTATATTCTCTAAAAAATGGGTTATAATTGTTCCCATAACAATGACTATCATGACAATACCAATGGCTACCCTAACTTTTATCTTATGAACTATATTATCCTCAATTACCCACCCATTTGACATGTATTGTGAAAAATTTGTAATGATGTATGTTTCTAATTTTTTCAAGAAAGTATTTTATGAAGCTTTCAAGAATGTTAGAAACAAATGGGCAACAATAGTGGTGGGAGAGTGGTGGTGATTCAGCCTCTCCAACATAAATCTGCAATAAAGTGCAAAAAGTCAATCACCTTTTTTTTTTTCGGTGAACAAAGTTAATCATCTTTCTTCAATAATTATATAAGGGGTCTGGTTTTTGTTGGGCTTTTTAATTAACCATACATGCACACATATATAACCAAACATAATTGTATATATAACCAATCATTTTTTTTCGGTTTACAAAGTCAATCTTCTTTCTTCAATAATTATATTCAATATCAGCAATATCTTTAGAAAGTAAAGGTATAACAGTTTCATCACCTCCAGACTGTTCACGTATAGGAGTTTCATCACCTCCAGACTGTTGAGGTATAATTTGAGATAGATCTATGGACTGCCTAGTGGTAGCGATGATGGGGGAAAGGGGAGGGGTGTAGATGTTGGTGGGTGGTGGTGGTAGTATAGTAATGGTGGGTGCGGTAAGAGTGAGGGATGAGGGTGGGGGTGGAGGTCGGAGTTGTGCGGGTGCCGTGGGTTGCGGAGGTGGTGTAGGGGGTGAAGGTGCGAGTGGTGCCCTAGATTGCGAGGGTGGCGTTGAGGGAGCGGGGTGGGGTGGGGTTGGGGGTGGAGGTGTGATTGGTGTGGGTGTCGTAGATTGCGGGGGTGGCAGTGTTGGTGCGGAGTGGGGGTGGGGAGGTGTGGAGCTAGTGCTGGGGGTGGCGGTGATGGTGGTGTGGGGATGGTGGTGATTCAGCTGCCTGCAATAAAGTAGAAAAAGTCAAATTATTTTTTCTTCGGTGAACAAAGTCAATCATCTTTCTTCAATTAACGGGCTTTGTTTTTGTTGGGCTTTTTAATCGATTGGGACAAAAATTATACACATACACATACATGCACACACATATATAACCAAACATAATCATATATATAACCGATCGTCTTTTTTTTTTTATTTCCGGTGAACAAAGTCAATTATCTTTCTTCAATAATTATATAACGGGTGTTGTTTTTGTTGGTTTTTTAATCAATAGAGACAAAAATTCTATACATACACACATACATGAACACACATATATAACCAAACATAATTATGTATATTAATCTAAAATATGTCATTTAATATATCAAAATATTGTGATTAATTCAATTTATTTAAAAAATAAAATTATAACAGATTTTTCTACTCTTTACATTATGAAAATATTCAATAATAATTTTAATAATATTTATACAAGACCAATAATAGTATATTGAATTCCAATATTAGCATCACCTTCAGACTGTACAAGTATAACAGTTTTATCACCTCCAGATTGTTCAGGCATAATAGTTTAAGACGGTGATTGATTTCCAATATTAGCATTACTTCCAGACTGTGCATGTATAACAGTTTCATCATCTATAGACTGCTTAGTGGTAGCGATGATGGAGGATTTTTGTGGGGTGGATGGTGGTGGTAGTGTGGTAAAGATGGGGGTGGTAGGGTAGTGGGGGCGGTGGAGGTGGGGGACTAGGGATGGGGTTGGTGGTGAGGGTGGGGGTTGAGGAGTGGGGATAGGTGGTGGTGGTGCTGTGGGTTGTAGGGGTAGCAGTGAGGGTGCGGGGTGGGGGTGGCGGTAGTGAGGGTGCAGGGTGGGAGGGTGGAGGTGGGAGTGGAGGGTGGGGATGCTGTGGGTTGTGTGGGGTGGCGGTGAGGGTGCGGGGTGGGAGTGGTGGGGGTGGCGGTGCAGTGAGTTTTGGGGGTGGGGATGGGCATGCCGTGTGTTGCGGGGGTGGCGGTGAGGGTGCGGGGTGGGGGTTGGTGGTGATGGTGGTGGGGGGATGGTGGTGATTCAGCCACCTGCAATAAAGTAGAAAAAGTTAAATTATTTTTTTTCGTTAAACAAAGTCAATTATCTTTCTTCAATTAACGGGCTTTGTTTTTGTTGGACTTTTTAATCAATTGGGACAAAAATTATACACATACACATACATACACACATATATAACCAAACATAATCATATATATAACCGATCGTCTTTTTTTTGTTTTCTGGTGAACAAAGTCAATTATCTTTCTTCAATAATTTTATAACGGGTGTTGTTTTTGTTATTTTTTAATTAGTAGAAAGAAAAAATCTATACATACACGCATACATGAACACACATATATAACAAAACATAATCGTATATATTAATCTAAAATATGTCATTTAATATATTAAAATATAGTGATTAGTTCAATTTAATTAAAAAATAAAATTATAACTATTTTTTCTACTTTTTATATTATGAAAATATTAAATAATAATTTTAATAATATTTATACAAGACCAATAATAGTATATTGAATTTTAATATTTGCATCACCTTCAGACTGTACAAGTATAACAGTTTTATCACCTCCAAATTGTTCATCTATTACAGTTTGAGACGGTGGTTGATTTTCAATATTAGCATCACTTCCAAACTGTACATGTATAACAGTTTCATCATCATTGGACTGCTTAGTGGTAACGATGGTGGGGGGTTTAGGTGGGGGTAGATGGTGGTGGTAGTCTGGTAAAGATGGGGGTGGTGGGATGGTGGTGGCGGTGGGGGTGGGGGACTGGGGATGGGGGTGGTGGTAAGGTTGGGGATAGGTGGTGGTGGTGCCGTGGGCTGTACGGGTGGCGGTGAGGGTGTGTAGTGGGGGTGGGGGTGGAAGTGGGGGGTGGGGTTAGGAGTGGTGCTGGTGGCGGTGCAGTGAGTTGTAGGGGTGGCGGTGAGGGTGCAGGGTCGGGGTGGGGGTGGGGCTGGGCATGCCGTGGGGTGTGGGGGTGGCGGTGAGGGGATGGGGGTTGGTGGTGATGGTGGTGATTCAACCACCTGAAATAAAGTATAAAAAGTCAAATTATTTTTTTCGGTGAACAAAATCAATCATCTTTCTTCAATTAACGGGCTTTGTTTTTGTTGGACTTTTTAATCAATTGGGACAAAAATTATACACATACACATACATGCACACATATATATAACCAAACATAATCATATATATAACCGATCGTCTTTTTTTTTGTTTTCCAGTGAACAAAGTCAATTATCTTTCTTCAATAATTATATAACGGGTGTTGTTTTTGTTTGTTTTTTAATTAGTAGAGAGAAAAATTCTATACATGCACACATACATGAACCCACATATATAACCAAACATAATTGTATATATTAATCTAAAATATGTCATTTAATATATCAAAATATAGTAATTAATTTAATTTAATTAAAAAATAAAATTATAACTATTTTTTCTACTCTTTACATTATTAAAATATTAAATAATAATTTTAATAATATTTATACAAGACCAATAATAGTATATTGAATTCCAATATTAGCATCACCTTCAAACTGTACAAGTATAACAGATTTATCACGTCCAGATTGTTCAGGTATAACAGTTTGAGACGGTGGTTGATTTTCAATATTAGCATCACTTTCAGACTGTGCATATATAACAGTGTCATAATCTATGGACTGCTTAGTGGTAACGATGATTAGGGGTGTAGGTGGGGATGGAGGTAGGAGGCGGGGGTGGCGGTGTTGTGGGTGCAGGGTGGGGGTGAGGATGTCGTTTGTGTGGGGGTGGCGGTGAGGGTGTAGGGTTGTGTGCCCACGGCTCCCGCACCACTCGCACCTCCACCCCCCACCCCCCCACTCCCACTCCCACCACCCTCATCGCTACTGTCGCAACCCACGGCTCCACTCGCACCTCCACCCCCACCCCAACCGCCAGCCCCTGCCACCCATACCGCCACTCCCAACCCCTATTAGCCCCACCCCAACCCACGCCGCCACCCACAGCCCCAGCTCCACCCCTCCCCACTCTTCCCCCACCCTCACCGTCACCCACATCCCCAGTCTTCAATCCACACCGCCAAACCCAGCCACTCCCCCTACTTTCACCGCCACCCCCCATCCTTAGTACCCCACCCCAGCCCCAGCTCCACCCCCACCACTCGCCCACCCCACCCCCACCCCCACCCTGCAATCCACGGCTCCCGCACCACTCGCACCTCCACCTTCCCCCACCCCAACTCGCTCCCTCACTGCCACACTCGCAACGCACGGCACCACTCGCACCTCTACCACCAACCCCATCCTCGCAACACACTGCACCCGCACCACTCCCATACGTAAATAGTCTAGAGGTAATGAAACTCCTATACGTGAATAGTTTGGAGGTGATGAAACAGTTATACTTTTACTTTCTGAAGATGTTGCTGATATTGAATATAATTATTGAAGAAAGATGATTGACTTTGTTAACCGAAAAAAAAAGATTGGTTATATATATAATTATTTTTGGTTATATATGTGTGCATGAATGGTTAATTAAAAAGCCCAACAAAAACAAGGCCCGTTATATAATAATTGAAGAAAGATGATTGACTTTTTTCACCAAAAAAAAAAGGTGATTGACTTTTTTCACTTTATTGCAGGCTTATGTTGGAGAGGCTGAATCACCACCACTCTCCCACCACTAACCCCCACCCCCACCCCCACCGCCAGTCCCCGCCACCCCCACCAGCCCAGCCCATCCCCAGTCCCCCACCCCAACTAGCCCCGCCCCAACACACGCAGCCACCCACAAACCCATCTCCACCCCTCCCCACTCTCCCCCACCATCACTGCCACCCTGCATCCTAAGTCTCCAACCCTCACCGTCAAACCCACCCACTCCCTCTACCTTCACCGCCACACCCCACCCCCACCCCAACCCACACCGCCACCCCCACCCCCAGCTCCACCCCTCCCCACTCGCCCACCCCACCCCCAGTCCGCACCCTTACCGCCACCCACGCAACCCACGGCACCCGCACCACTCGCACCTCGACCCCCCACCCCCACCACCACCCTCACCGCTACCGTCGCAACCCATGGCACCACTCGCACCTCCACCCCTACCGCAACCGTGAGCCCCTGCCACCCATACCGCCACCCCCAACCCTTACTAGCACCATCCCAACCTACGCCGCCACCCACAACCCCAGCTCCACCCCCTCCCCACTCTTCCCCCACCCTTACCGTCACCCCCCATCCCCAGTCTCCAACCCCCACCGCCAAACCCAGCCACTCCCCCTACCTTCACCGCCACCCCCATCCTCAGTCTCCCACCCCAACCCAAGCCGCCACCCTCAGCCCCAGCTCCACCCCTCACCACTCGCCCACCCCACCCCCACCCCGCACCCTTACCACCACCTCCGCAACCCATGGCTCTCGTACCACTCGCACCTCCACCCCCCGCACCCCCACCCCGCTCCCTCACTGCCACCCTCGCAACCCACGGCACCACTCGCACCTCTACCACCAACCCCACCCCCACAACCCACGACACCCGCACCGCTCCCGCCTCCACCAGTCCACCCCTATCCTGCATCCTCACCGCCCCCACCATTACCACACTACCACCACCACCCAGCAACACCTACACCTCCCCCCTAATCATCGCTACCACTAGGCAGTCCATAGATCCATCTCAAACTGTATCTCAACAGTCTGGAGGTGATGAAACTCCTATGTGTGAATAGTCTGGAGGTGATAAAACTCTGATACGTGAACACTCTGGAGGTGATGAAACTGTTATACCTTTATTTTCTGAAGATGTTGTTGATATTGAATATAATTATTGAAGAAAAATGATTGACTTTGTTAACCGAAAAAAAATGATTGGTTATATATACAATTATGTTTGGTTATATATGTATGCATGTATGGTTAATTAAAAATCCCAACAAAAACAAGGCCTGTTATATAATTATTGAAGAAAGATGATTGACTTTGTTCACCGAAAAAAAAAAGGTGATTGACTTTTTCTACTTTATTACAGGCTTATGTTGGAGAGGCTGAATCACCACCAACCCCCACACCCACCCCACTGCCAGTAATTGCAGTTGGTCTGTAATTGCAGTTGTTGTTTCTTTCTAGCCTCTGTTAGTAACATATTTGTCTAGTAATTACTGTCTCGCCAATCTCTCCAATAAGTTTTTGGCCACTATGCATTCGTCAGTGGTATGACCGTACTTCTGATGAGATGCAGAATGTTTGCTTTTGTCCACATATTTCTGATCCTGATAAGTATTTGCTTTAGTCGGTGGTTTAATGAGTTTATTGTGAAGGATTTCTTTGATTATGTCCTCTCTCTTTGTGTTAAACTTAGTGTATGAGTCAAACTTTGGTGCCAGTTTGAAGGGCTTTTTGAGGTCTTTGTGGTTTTGAGATTTAGCTGCCTTTCCTCATCTCGGCACGGTTGTTGTTTTTCCATACGCCAAGCTTCACGAAACTTTTCAATCTCCATTTGTCCCGAGGCATTTTCTCGAAATTCTGTCAATGTCTTCGGCTTAGTCACGGCTATAGTTTCTTGAAACTTTCCAGGGCGAAGACCGCTTTTGAGTGCATATAGGTGTATATCGGGGTTGAGGTCCGGAATCTCCATAATTGCCTTGGCGAATCGTGTCATGTAATTCTTTAGACTCTCGTGCTGTCCTTGTTTGATACTGCTAAGGTAGTCCGATTTGTGTACGTATATTTTTGAGGTCACAAAGTAGTAAATGAAAGACTTTGCTAACTCCTCGAAGCAAAAGATTGAACCTGCAGACAACTTGAAAAACTAAAATAAGATAGCATCATCTAAAAAAGTCAAAAAAGATCAATAAAGTATAGGGTCAGAAGCACCATTAAAAAATATCATTAGCTGAAAGTCTGAAACTTGGTAACATGAATGCGAGGGTTTCAAACCCTTCATAAAACTTTAGTGTAGTAGATAGTATGAAATTGTTTGATATTTGAAATTTTACAATATCCTCTGAAAAGGAATTGAATATTGTCAGCTTTTTCTTGGGAGGAGTGATCTCCTGAGGATCTGCATCTCGAGGTTGCACATCATTCAAAAGCGCATTCTTGGTGGCTACTACGACGGCGGCCGGTGACTCCACCAAGTACAATTTCCCGGCGGCATTCGCTATGACCATGCTAAGTTGGAGCGTACTGGAATACAACTGAAAATACGAATCAGCTCGAGCTCGATCGTGTCAAACACGCCATCAAATGGGGAACCGATTACCTTCTCAAAAGATTCACCTCTTCTGCAAACTCCACAACCATCATTGCTTCCCCACTACCATTAGCGACGACCAAACACAAAAACAAGTGTTGGATCCGCCCCGAGGAAATCCAATCCCCTCGCTCTGCATCGCATTGCACCACTTGCCCTACTCTGGCTGCTGAAACTGCAACCGCTTTAGCCGCTGCATAACGAGGCCTATTCCAAGAAACGGATCCATGGAGCAGACATGATCTTCGAGTTCGCCACCCAAGGATTGGGACACGAGTACTCCGACGGAGGCGATCCACCTTCGCCTTGTGGGGCGGAACATGTATGTACTTGGCAACCGGAAATTCTTCCTACCTCAATCTCATTACTAGTCCTGAATTGGATGAGAAAGTTGGTTCCATGTGGCACAGTGTGTTTTCTTGGGACAATAAGCTTCCCGGTGCTGTGTTGCTTTTGCTCGCTTCAGAATGTTCTTGGATTATGGCTATCCGTACGAACAAGTATTGAAAATTTATCAAAACAAAATCGATGACATAGTATGCTCTTATCTCCCAGATTCCGAGAAATTTAACAGAACAAAGGGAGGGTTGATCATGTTAAACCATGGAAATCCACGCCCTCTTCGGTACGTGGCGAATGCAGCATTCTTGACTAAGCTATATAGTGATTACATGGGTGAGTGCTACTATATTCTACTACACTATATTTTGAACATTTCAAATATGTGATAGAATGTATATTGGTAACTGTATTAATAGAATGTATATTGGTAACTGTATTCTTCCTATTTGTTTCATGTGAAGGGTCAACGTGCTAGACAATAAAATATGAATGTAAGTTTGTTAAATTTGATGTTATCATAATAACAATAAATAATATCTAATCAAATCAAGACTCAAGTCCTTTTTGCCTGTTCTTTAAATCCCATTCTATTATGCAGAGTCTTTTATTCGTTTATGTTTCTTGATATATATTCTCTTGGTGCAAAACAACGAAATATAGCCACTATAGTGGAGAGAACAATATGCTAAAATTGTTTGCTGCTGTTTACAATATGAGCTCGCATTTGTCATATCCATTTTTGTTAGAGCCACAAGACAATATATGGTGACGATTCTAATTATTGGGGTTGGCTCAGTGGGATTAAAAGGCAAAAAGTAGTAAACATTATTGATGAAATATATAATATAAAAATCAAGGTGAGTTCTACTAGATTTCTTCTAAATCAACATATAAATTATTCCTTATGACGTGGTATATTTTAATTGGATATTTAGTTTTAGTTTGAGTTAATTTAACTCAATAAGAATTAATATCTTAACTAAAGTAAAACAAAGTAAAGTTATATTTCTTAGAAGCTCAATGCCCCTTTGCCCCATTCCTCTATGAAATTGAAAGAAAAAATAACTCAACATGTACCCACCCATTGACCCAGCCCCGCCACCCGTAGCCCGCAGCCAGCAGCCACGCCAACCACCGCAGCCACTTCAATCCCGCAGTTCCGTCGCATGTACAGGCATCGCGTGTGGAAGATCGGCGCTGTCGCAGGAGCTTGAAGTCGTCTCCTCTGTTCGAGAGCGCTCTCTCTGTGTTCACCGTGCCTCCGTCACCGTCAATGTAACGGTCACTATCAAGAACTTCTTCGTGTTTCCCTCGCCGCCTGACATTTCTGTTCGTTCTGTCTTCATTCATTAGCCGGAACCTTCCCTCGTCGCTGACATCTCTGTTCGCCCTGTTCGTGCTTCAGGTAGGTCTTCTCCTTTTCTCCATTTTGTAGTATTCATTTATTTGTGTATTCTAGCCTAAGTTTTGCGCTGTTCATTCTTGTGATTACTGATTCGAAAAATTCTAAGTTGTTCATGATTTTTAGTTCTGAATATCTTATTTTGGTTAATTACTTAATTTTGGTCATGATTTTTGTTAGCTGGATTTAGAATTTTGTTTGCCGTGACTTGGAATCATTTTATAGTATTTATTTGTGTATTCTAGCATGAGTTTTGCGTTGTTCATTCTTGTGATTACTGTTTTTGAAATTTCTGATTTGTTCATGATTTTTTATTTTAAATATCTTATATTCTGTGACTAGGAATTACTTAATTTGGTTAGTTACTTAATTTTATTCCTGATTTGTATTAGCTGGATTTTGAATTTTATTTGCTATGACTTAGAATCATTTTGTTTGAAATAAAAAACCCCAAGCCTTAGAGGGTAGAGAAGGAAGAAGAGGAATTGAAGGAGAGATACGTTAAATAAATCAAAATGAGATGATTCTGTTATGATATGAGGTGAAAGCTAAGTGAATTACAATGAGAAAGGAAATTACTATTATAAACTAACTAACAAAAGTTGTTAGCATGTACTCCTTCTTACTAATCTCTAGCTATAACTAAGCTAATTATAACTAATTTGTGCTGACTCATTACTAATTATAATTAAGTAAGTCCTTAGTAATGTATATACATACCATAACTCCTATCTTATCTCTAATTTTCTTATTTTTTAAGCTGTTTCTTTTTTCTTTGATCTTCATCATCTCTAAATTATGCTTTCTAGAAGACTGCTGTTGCTATGCTGATTTGACCTTGATCACTAATGCTAAGTTTATCTCTGAGGTGTAGAAAGTTTTATGAGTGTATAACCTTTGTGAAAATATCAGCCACTTGCACAGTTTTTGGGATGTGGTTTATTCCGATTTCTTTGTTATTTACATGATTTCTAAAAAAATACAAGTATATTTTAAAATATTTGGACTTAGAATGTAAAATAGGATTGACAGCTAATAATACTGCACTGAAGTTATCACAGTATATCATTGGAACTTCTATTAAAGAGAATTTTAACTCACTCATCATAGTTTTTAATCAGATCAATTTTTCTACTATATCTACTATACTCCTATAGTATCCTTTTATACTTGACCTAGTCACAGTCGTTAATTTGTTGATGCCTAAGACACCAATTTCGAATCAAGAAATACACATTATTCACTAATAGACTTTTTATCATTAAGATCCTTAACCTAATTTGAATCACAATAAAAAATAACTGCTATAAAATTATTTCTTTTTAAATATAAATCATAGCTTATTGTACCATTTAAGTATTTCAATACCCGTTTCAACAATTTTTAATAAGAATCTAAATTAAAGAAAGTTGGATAAATTGAGTAAACTTGTACACACTATAAGAGATTTTAGGTTTGGTCACTATTAGATATTGTAAGCTGCCAGTTACATATCTAAATAGTTTTGGATCACCAAAGTTTGAACTTCCAAAAGCCGTGTAAACATTAGACCTCCATCAACATTAGTGTAAATCTCCCATATTCTTCATAGCAAACTTAGCATTCAGTTTCTCTCTGACATCTCTGTTCGTTCTGTCTTCATCCGTTAGCCGGAACCTTTCCTCGCCGCTAACATCTCTGTTCGCTCTGTTCGTGCTTCAGGTAGGTCTTCTCCTTTTTTCCATTTTGTAGTATTTATTTATTTGTGTATTCTAGCCTGAGTTTCGCGCTGTTCATTCTTGTGATTACTGATTCTGAAATTTCTAAGTTCATGATTTTTAGTTCTGAATATCTTATTTTCTGTGACTGGGAAATAGGAATCATTTATTTTGGTTAATTACTTAATTTTGTTCATGATTTTTGTTAGCTGGAATTTGAATTTTGTTTGCTGTGACTTGGAATCATTTTGTAGTATTTATTGGTATATTCTAGCCTGAGTTTTGTGCTGTTCATTGTTTGCTTGATGTCCTTTAATTTTGTTCTGAACTGAGTTAATTGGAATTGAAGTAGGTAATTGGAATAAGAGTAGATTTAATTTTGATCAGAAACACCTTGGATGTTGTTGTGTTATTTTTCCGAACCTTTCATCTTGTTATAGTTGCTCATGTTGTGTTGTTGTTGGTGTTTTGTTTTATTTTTTAATTTATCTTCTTGCAATTAATTAGTGATAGAAAGAGTCAGCGTGGTGTACCAAATATTTAAAGATGATTATGTGGGATTATGGAGAGCATTTGTCAGGGAGCGGCTGAATAGAAAAAAGAAAAGTAGGTAAGCAACGGTTGCTTTGTTGAATTAGGACCCTGCCCAAGTAGATGGAATTTGACTTCGAATCAGTGAAATTAATATAATCCACTTATAGTAATTATAATCTTTTCTTGTTGTTATAGTTATCTTTTACTTAAGTTCACAACTATAACAGGTTTTAGGATCATGTTTCTGTTTCTGAAATGGGAAAATCCTTGGTTTTTCAGCTGCTGCCTCTGCATTTTTTATTTTTTTAACCTGTCCTTTTGCTTTCTTTTTTTCTAATGTATGTGTTTTTTGAAGCCTCGCAAACTTTAATTTTAAGTTTGAGGCTTTTTTTTCTTTGGGGAGAGGAGAAAGAGGAGATGAGATGAGAGGTTGTTTAGACTAGAACTGAATACCCCTTCTTATTTCTTTCTTTTTTATTTAAAAAAAATGTTTTTGAAGTAGATGGTATTAAATATGCTGCCTTTTAAATTATTTTCTTTTTAGCTTCTTTTATAAAGTAAGGATTGCTGGGGCTTCTTAGTTCTACAGTTTTTAAAAAAGCTCACTGCTTTGCACTTACTAAGTTATCTTATAAATGAAGTGAATGCATTTACTGAGTTATCTTACAACTTCTTATATTAAATAAATTGCATTAATGAAGTACTATATCTATCAAGTAGCTGTTCAAGGAAAAATGGCCACTAGAGTGAGTTTATGGGTCCATATAGTATTCAATGTGTAGTAATAATCTTCTTGTGTCAGTGTGTTCTGAAGGGTCAAGTAAATAGTGATAACTTTTTTTTATATGGTTAGGACTTAGGAGAGGTGAGAAATTCTTACATGTTGAGCGTATTTATGCCACCGCAGGAAGAAATAGAGATTGGAGAACAAGGTCTGTTCATTCTGACTTCAAATCATTCCTTTCTTCCTATACAAGTTGTTCTGTATTCTCAAATGCAGTGCTATAAATTTGATAGGTCTAGATGATCCTGAAACAATTCTTGGGCCTTAGTCACAAGTTAAGGCCTACAGTAATCAGTTCTCGGATGGAGAAAAGGAAGGCATTACTAACAGAAAATGCAGACCAAAAAAAGCGATTGCCTGATAATTTGCAGAAGAAACTTGATGAGGTCTGCTAAAATGGCACAAACACAACTTTTGTGGTCTTTTATACTTACAGTTTACTATGTTAATTGTTTTTTCCGTGTTTCCCTGGTGGCAGACTTTCTTAAACATGCAGCTCTATGAAAAAGCCTTGAAATTGTTTGAACATGATCAATCAACTTCTGTAAGTTCTGTTATGTTTCTTAGAATTTTAATTTTTCTGTTTTCACTGTTGAAATGTGCAAATTGACATGTAAATGATGGCATGTTGTTTTACATAGGCATTTACTAAGGTATTTTTACATGTAAATTAAAATGTGCAAATTGGCATGTAAGATATTTATGCTTTCACCCGCATAAAGCTTTATCAGAATTTGTTTGAAGCTACTAGATTCACAAATATACTGTCAATAACACTGGTAATGTATTAAATATCAGATTGGTAGATCAACTGAAAATTACCAAAAATATTAATGAACAAGTTCTTTTCATCTGGAAGGAAAATTCTAATTTAAGTCCTGAGGAACAAATTTTCAATCAGGAAAAAATATTTATCAGAGTTGGCCTACCATTAATTTTTGTTATTGAATATCAGGAATTAACATCCCAAGTTTCTGCTGAGACTGACCCTGTATCCTTCTGCCAAAAGTTGTGTCATTACTTTATATCCAGGTTACTTTGGTTGCTTCCACACCCCCTCTCTCTTTCTGAAGCCTACCATCTCCTTATTGTTTTCTTCCACTTACTACAGTTTTACCATAAAGCTATTCAAGCCCCTGGAAGGGTGATCTCTGTTTCTATTTCCCAATTGAAGGTATGTTCTCTCTCTGTGAGTTAACATCACAATGAATATGAATATTTTAGGCTTATTTAGATTGTATCTATGATGGTAATATAGACAAATTTTGGCACCTTTGACAGGACTGTATTTCATGCAATCATATAATATCTCAAAAGTCCTCGAAGATTTATTTTTTCACGCTTTAAAACCTTTCAGGATAAGCGCGATGAGTCAGCAGACAAGGTATTGACGGATTATCAAGCTGCTACAGTGACTCTTAGCGCTATTATCAGCTGGTGATGTGAGTATTACTTATCATGCTTGCTTGTTGCATTTTGTACATCTTTTGGCTTTCATTCATTCAAAATAGTTGTCCCCACTAAATTAAGTTAGTTCAAATTAGTAAACTAAGGGAGGAAATTTTGTTTATTGAAAAGGTAAGATTTTAAATTTCGTATAATAATATATCTGTAATAAGTAAAAACATTTCCACTCTTGGTTTCTTAACAAATGTCCTTGCTTGTTAGGAAAAAACTTAAATTTTCATCAACATTTCGAAAAAGCTAGATAAGAATTCTAGTGTTCATCCTTTTAATGAACTCTTTGCACAAAGGTTTTTAATAGAATCTTTTATCTTTAAAAAGTAGAAACAGAAACCACTAACTCAGTTAACTTTACTCTGAAAAGCTGACCATGTGGCAATCATGAAGAAGCAAAATATTCGTTTTTCTTTCAATATTATGATCAACTTATTTCAATATCACTGAGTAATTGGAAAATGAATACATTGTAAATTACCATGTTTTCGCCCCCAGGTTTTATAGGAAGACGATTGTGCATCTGATAGAATTTTGAGTAAAAGGGAACTTCTGGAGAGTCAAATGTGGGATCTCAAAAGCTTGGTTTTGACCAACACACAACAATCACCTCAATTGAGCAGGGATGCATTTCACACAATAATTATTCGGTGACGTCTAGTTCCTTAAGTGAAAGCTTATGACAATTGTGCAGACTAGAGAAAATTTTCACAATTTTGTTTTAGACAGTACAAAGATCATTTTCACTAATTCATCTCGCGCAAAGTTTGATACTCGGGTGTTTTCCATCCTTAAATTTCTGCTTAACAAATATTCTGAGCCAGAGCCTCAATGATACTACCAAAGAATTTGGAACCTAAAGACAATTTTTCATAACCATTTGTTAAAATACCAAGATAATTATGGATTAGATCACTTAAAATATCAAGCAACATTCTAATTGTTTTAATGTGAAAGCCCAAAGAACTATATAATCCAAAATAAAATAAATATACTTTTACCAGTCCAATGAGTATGAAGTAAATCCAACTTCAATAGAACAGGGGAAAGGGCAAAATGATGTCATGCAATGGGAGTGTAAATTTGCAAAATTAAACAATCCTATAATCAACTCATGCCTTGTGCATACAAGTCGTTAGCCAAAAACAAACTCTTAAATGAAACCTTGATTTGTAACATAATAGTTTTTAGCCTGTGAGATAACAGGTTAAGAATAATTAAATCATTATTCAGCTGCGTGTTAACTCTGACGCATAATTCCTAGGAACCATATCAAATATTGACAAAGGTGCTTTTCTTTTCTGTGCATTGGAGCTAGGGGGCAGACAAAATCCATCAGATAACTAGGTTATCGAAATACCTACGTATCATTATTCTTTTGTTCAAATTAGGGCAGTTAAAGAAGAAATGCTTGGATCACTCAAGCGACATATAGTACGAGAAAGCCCAAACTAAAGGAATACTTATGCTAATGACATTCTGAGGAATTAAAATCCAGAATGAAAATTTACAGTTGAAACTCTACAATAAAGGTTCTGATTCCTACTCGATGCTGTGGTAGAGGCGGTCTCTTTTCCAACATTTCATAATGTAGAACAAAGTTATCCTGCAAGGATTTTTTTTCATTAGAGGCCTAAAATAGGATCAGGGATAAAAGGAAAATAATAAATGTTGGACCACGAGAAATCATTTTATGAACACTACGAATTCTATTATGTATAAAGCTAACCTTGCGAACAGTTTCAAATGTGTTTGGATCGAAACAGTGATAAGATCCTCTTTCGTATGTTTCAAATGTGTTTGGATCGAAACAGTGATAAGATCCTCTCTCGTATGTGTTCGTTCTAACAAGCGGCTCCATGTTGGGAACTCTTATAAACCAGAAACGATTGTCTTTGTGATAATACCATCCTCTATTGTGCCTGAAAGCAACAACCACCTACCTTGTTAGAAATTATTAATCAGAGGAAAACAATTTAGATTTTAATTCAAGAGTTCCTGCCAATACAAGTTTTGCTGTAGGAATTCTTAAAATCCGTGACTGATAAACAAAGAAAGGTTACCAAGTATTGACTGATTTAACCATTAATTGCTCCCAAATTGTAACAATCCCAACATAATTTGGAAATAAGCCCTAACCACGGAAAAATAAAATATAATTAACAAAAAAAGGATGAATTAGAGGGTATGTGCATACAGCTCATTTAATTTGCAGCATATAATTGTGCTTCGTCTTTGGGCATGCTGCAATCAAGGAAAAAAAAGTGGTTAATTATAATATTAAGCAAGCCAATTAAAAACCAAGTAAGATGTAATTGCAAACCTGTATAATATGTAAAACAATGTTTCCACCGAAAACTGTGAAAAGTAACCTTGCTGCATCATGCAATGAGCAGTAAGCCTAATGAAGGATTTGCAAATAAAGAAATCGATTCTATAGCATAATTAAAAAAGCTACTTTACTTTAAGGTACATAAGACAATGATGACAAAAAGCAGAGAGGCAAGCATTACCTTTGAAGCAAGCAAGCATGTCTGGAACTCAAATTTGGTTGCATTTTCTTTTTCCTCCCCTTGGGACCTCGTATGCAATGGCTTTGTTGCAGGGGATGCCAGGGAAAAGAGAGACACTAAACTAATCATCGAAGCCACGATTTATGCTGTACATGTTCATGCTAAGGACCTTCCAATCTAAGAAATCACCCTCCATTGGGGACCTCACAGATCTATGTGGGATCCGGAAGGGATGGGATACAACCTTCTTCACAATGACTTGAAGAACCAACACGCACAGGACTAGGTCCTGTCCTCGTTCCTTTGCAAAGCCAGGTAACATAACGAGAAACGTGCCTTTGCCATCAAGATCAACAAGCACAGACCTTTCCTCATGATTGAAGGATGGCATTCTATCTAGGCAGCCTTCAAGCCTTTCGAAGATAACAGACACCCAATTCATCCACCTGGAAAGCACACATCAAGTATTTTTCTCCAATGCATTCGCATGAAAGTGCCAGGTATTTGCCAGGATAAAACAAGTCTGTAACAATAGCAATACCAATACGAATAACAATACTCAGGAGTAAACAACATGAAGATGCAGGAAATTACCTGATACCTGGAGTATACACACTTGGAAGAAAGGACCGACGCTGGCCACCCACTTGGACACAAAAAAGAACGCGCAAAACTATTGCCACCCTCACTGGTCCAATGTGAGTTATGGGTGTCATAAGAGTAGACGAAAACTCTTTCATCTTCAAAACAGATTTGGAGGTATAGCTTAGCATAGAAATACATGTGATCAAGTAAGGAATGTGAGTGTTGGTCAGGATGATCAGGGGCCCAAACCTTGGTCGCAGCGCGTAGAACCCAAAAATTCGGAGGACCAGCCTCATGTACGAGATGGTCGAGACCACACATCCTTATAAAATAACAAACACTTCAGATTTTGTGAAGAGCATAGAACCGGTATCAATAACTTTGGAAAATCATCTATTGGATTCGACTCCTCCACTTCCTTGTCAAGGTCTAGTTCGTAGACTTTTTTGGAAGGATAGCAAGGACCATCACAATAATAATCAAGTACGGACAAATATTTGAAACCTCCAATGAGATGAATCTTGGAATCCAACTCCAAAGCGTGCATGCGACCCAGTGGAAGATCCACGCTGAAATTAAAGGAAACGGAGGCAGATTTTCCCAAACCACAGCCTCCTCCTCCACCTTCTTGGGTTGATGCCGCAGATCCTTGTATGCATTAGCACCATAAGGCGTCGTTGATTCTTTCCCGCCGCCATACATTCCTTCTCAATCAACGCAATTAATTGCCTCAAAAAAGGGGACAAACGAACAAAACCTAGCTGACACTCAATTAACAAGGCACTACAATGAAAATTAAAATTGAGAATTCATAAGCATGTGCAATAGTAACGTCGTTTTGTAGGATGGAGATGGCACGACAGACGGAGAGAATGGGACACCCAATGAGGCGGTTATGCTCGGGTGGCGACGACGGTGACGGAACGGAGGAGGAGATACAGCAAATTAGGGTTGATTTTCTGGGAGCATGATTTGGGGAAGAAACAAAAATTAGGTTTTTCATAGTTTAGTAAATTACACAATTATCTATTTTGGACTATAATTTAATTATTAATAGTTTAACTATAATCAACATAATCACCAATTAGAGAGTGACATGTCACAGAGAATGATATACATATTATTATAAGAAGGGTAGAGTAGAATTTACCAAAAATCAATGCATATAAGTTGTTGGTGATAAATATATTGGTCGACATTGTCTCTTATTGCATCTTTTATGCATAGCTGTCTCTTTTGGAGTCTTTCATTTGAAGCCAGAATAGCATCATCGATTCATCGTCGCCATGTGGTATCTGACTTTGTAGAGAAAATACTCAATTTGGTCCCTAAAGTTACACTCGAGCCTCAATTTAGTCCTTGACGTTTCAATTGCCTCTATTTAGTCCCTAAACTTTATAAATTTTAATCAATTTAGTCCCTGTGGTTTCTGCCACAGAGTCATTACCGGAGAGATGATGTGTACAACGGACTGCCACGCTGGACTCCACTAAAACGGCGTCGTTTTTGTTTGGCGCTCAAATAGCCCAAAACGACGTCGTATCATGTTATAGAGATGGAAAATGTTTTTGTTAAACAAGTCACACCGTATTCTCCCCCCATAATAGGACTGTTCTTCTTCTTTCTCTTCTCTTCAATGGCGCTGCGAGTCTGACTTATCAGATTCGTTGAAGTCGCGATTCTCTTCTCTTCAATCACTTCACATTGCACCGGTCGTCTTCTCTTCACCAACGTTGACTAAGTTCGAGGTAAGTAAAATATTGAATAAAAAAACTTCTATACCCGTGATGATGCTTTGGTTTTTTGCTTCACTTTTGGTTCCTCCTCTTTTTTTTTTTTATGCATTCCAGCTAAATGCATTTTGTTTTGCATGTTAGTATATGTTAGTTTTTGTGTTTATTCTATGTTAGGGTTTATGTTTTCAGTGAGTATCATCTAATTTCTTGGCTTATGTTAGATGTTCGATCATTTCCTGTTCCTGTACCATTAATTTGATTTTGAATATTTTAGGAGAATTTTTTTGGGTTAGGGTTTCAACATGGGTGTGTTTGTCTGATAATCAATGGATTAAGAAATAAAAAGATGGAATCAGATTGTCATATGCAATATGTTACATTTGATTCTAGCCCTGTTTTATTTAAAAGAGAGGTGCATTTTCATCAAAGTCTTAATCTCATTAAGTCAATTGCTTATTGCATCTTGTAACATAGAGTAATTGATCTGATTTTCTAAATGAACTTGTTTTGGTCTGTTGTTGTCTCATAACAACAATGCAATTTATGTTTTAGCAAGTCTAACGAAAGAGAGAAAAAAATATTTTGAGGGCTTTATGTACTCGTTATGTACTCTGTATGTACTCCTATTATAATTGTTAGTTTTTTATATTTACAATTGAAGTTATAGTGGTGGAATGATATTTTTTATGATATTTTTTAATTTTTCTGTGTGCAGATGGGAGATCAATTCATTAAAATTATATATCACCATGGAGGATCATTTGTCAAAAATAAAGATGGAAGTTTGACATACTGCAAGAAACAAATTTCAGAGTTACCTGGGTTAGATACAGACACGTTAGATGTTTTTTCAGTCAGAGACTACTACAAACACATTGGGTATGATAAGGTCGAGCAATGCAAGTGGTTGGTTCCTAACATGCCATTGACAACTGGTTTGAGGATATTGACTAATGACGATGAGATGCTAAAAATGTGCTTCTATGCTGGAAAAAACAACGGAGTTGCTCATGTGTATTATGAGCATGGAGTCTCTGAACCGGATTATGTTGAGGAACAACAACCATCTAAGGAAAAAGAACTGATGTATCCACCCCTGCCAAAAGTACCCATCTCTGCCCCAAATCTAACTCCCATACAAATACTCACCTCTACTCCAAAGCCAACTCACATCCTAATACCCACCCCTGCCCCAAGTCCAACCCCCACCTCTTCTCCAAAATTAATTCCTACCCCAATATTCACTTCTACCCGAACTGAAACTCCAAACACAGTAACTGAAGTTAAAACAACTGAGGCAAAAAAATCAACCCAACCCAATAAATTTACCCAACTCAACAAATCAAACCAGCCCAACAATTTAACTAAATCGAAAGATAGTAGAGCAAAAAAGAATTTGACCAAGGGTGGAGGATATGTTAGAAGGCCTGTGACAAGGCAAGCAAGCAAAGGGCCTCCAACAAGATCATCATCTAAAGAAAAGCCAATTCATATAGAAATAGATTCCTCATCAGACAGCCATGATAGCTATGATAGCGTGGAAGACAGCCTTTATAAGCCTGGAGGTGAAAAAAGTTCAAGTGATGATGAAGATTCATTGAAGATTTCAGCTGCTAAAACAAAGAAATTCAAATCAAAACATGCTTCACAGGGCCATCTGAGTAAAGAGAAGCAGTGACGGATCCAGAAAATTTGATTAGTGGGGGCAAAATATGTATAACATGATAATAATTTTATAATTATATTTTATTATTATAAAATATAATTAATCTTCTAGTTATTTAACTAATAAATTAAAACACTTATATAGTAATTTAAATAATAACATATAACTTAAAATTTTATCCTTTTAAATTTGATATTTAAAAAAATTGATAATTCTTTTATTATTAATACAATTAAATATTTTATTTTTTTATATATATTAATAAATAATTATTTAAAAATTAATGTCTTATAAGATTACAAAACTGACTCTTTATAATATTCATAATTAATTTTTTTTAATTAATATCGTTACTAAAAAAACTAGAACTAACTTCAAAAGAAGAAAATCAATAGATATTCGTATATTTAGATGTTACTTTTTATTTTAACTGTTATTTATTGTTAATTAATATTACTATATTTCAAAATTTAAATTATTAATGGATTTTATTATTCAATAATATTTAACCATGTAATAAAAATATATAATTATATAATTACAAAATAAAATACAAAATAATTGAATGAATTAAAAATAAAAAATAAAAATAAATCTTTAATTGAGTCAAAAGAAATTAAATAATGAAATTAAGGAGTCTTACTAGGAGCCATAGAATAAAAAAAGAATAATAAAAGAAGAGAATTAGAATGTTAGAGAGCATACAAAAATTGTTTTTAGTACTTAAATTTAAATAACTGACTTAATTTTTAATTATTTTTATTATTATTATTTAATTATTTTTATAATTAATATAGTATTATTATAAAATAGTGAGATTTTTTTTCTATACATTATGAAAATAGAAATAGATTAAAAAAAATTATAGTGGGGTCAAATTTATTTATTAAATGGGGGCAAATAAATTTTTATTCCATATACTACATGTAACTTAACAAAATTTTAGTGGGGGCACTTGCCCCCACATCTCCTAAGGTAGATCCGTCCCTGAAGAGAAGAGAAAGATTTTGTTAGAGTATGATGGTTTAGTGGTGGGGGAGTCTGATTCAGGTGAGGATGATAATTACTTTTTTGGTGGATCTGGTACTCATGATGTGGTCGTAGAGTATGATGCTCATGATAGATATCATGATGATTCGGATGGAGGAGATTCATGGCATTTGGAGGAAATGAAGACACCTCCAGCCTCCGAAGATGAGCTATCTGAGGTGAAATCTGATGATGTATTTCCTGTGTTTAATGAAAATGCTAGATTTGGAGAGCTACGACTTGAAGTTGGTATGAAATTTAACACAAATCAGGAATTTAGAGAGGCTGTCCGGGAGTATTGTATCCAGGAAGGTAGGAGGATTTGGTACAAGAAGAATGATAAGGAAAGGTGTAGAGCGTTGTGCAAGATCAAAGATTGTGACTGGGTGGTTTATGCCTCAAAGGATAGTGAGGGAGTTTGTTGGCAGATAAAAACTTTTAATGATGATCATACATGTGCAAGGGAGTGCAAAAATAGGTTGGCAAATAGAAAATGGTTAGCATGTAAGCTGGTGAAGAAGTTAAGGAAGTTTCCTAATCTAAAGCATTCTGAAGCTCTTGCTTACTTCAAGAGCAAATGTGACTTGGATCTTAATAAATCTTCTCTTACAAGGGCTTTAGGAGATGCAAGGCACATAGTATATGGAGATGCAGCTGTTCAATACAATATGGTTAGAGACTACGGTCTGACTCTTCTTAAGAGCAACCCTGGATCCACAATTAAAATTGGAGTTATCCCTCAACCAAACCCTGATGAAGCTCCTATTTTTGAAAAGATGTATATATGTTTAGACGGATGCAAGAGAGGATTTAAGGCTGGGTGTAGACCTCTTATAGGATTGGACGGAGCTTTTTTAAAGACACGCTTGGGTGGGCAAATCTTATCAGCCATTAGACAAAACGCAAACAACCAAATTTATGTCATAGCCTATGCAATTGTGAGCGTAGAGAACAAAGAGAATTGGAAATGGTTCTTGAAATTGTTACTTGAAGATCTTGGTGATTACCAACCTGGGTGGTCCTTCATTTCTGACATGCAAAAGGTAATGTTTAATCATATTATGTCTTACTAATTGAATTACATATTAATAAACTGTATTACTTTGGATCTGGATTGGCCTTGTTACTGATTCTCTGATGTCAAAACTGATTGTTATTGACTTTTATTTTATCATCGTGGTTGAATTAGGTTGTTTTAGGGGACCATTTTGAGTTCATTTAAATTAGTTCAGGGACTAGTTTGAGTTCACTTAAATTATTTCAGGGACCTTTTTGAGGCTCGAGAGTAAATACAGTTTGTGATTTTTTTGTTTAACTTTGTACAGGGGCTGATTCCAGCACTTCGGGAAGTCATTCCAAATGCCCATCACAGATTTTGTGTATGGCATCTGTGAAAAAACTTTAACAAGCAATGGAAGGACAATGAACTTAGAGGATTATTGTGGGAATGTGCAAGGTCAACAACACAAGAAGGGTGGATTGAGAGAATGAGAAGAATTAAGAGGCTCAATGAAGAGGCATGGTCATACTTGAGCAAGTGGCCAAAGAATGCATGGAGTAGAGCTTTTTTCAGTAATGTATCCAAGATGGACAATATTTGTAACAATGCCTGTGAGGTTTTTAACTCACGAATTAAGGAGGCCATAGCTAAACCCATCATCACACTATTGGAAGAAGTTAGAATGTATGCTATGAGGACAATTGCTAGGAATAAGGTGAAACTTAGGAGCCATATTGGAATTTTACCCCCAATACAGCGTAGTAGGTTGGAGAAGATAAGGAAGGAATCAAAGAGTTGGAATCCTGTATGGTCTGGAGACGAAAAAGTATGAAAAGTTTGAAGTCATTGGCCACCCAACCAATATGGTAGTTGATTTGGGAGAGAGGCTATGTTCTTGTGGTTTTTGGCAACTAAGTGGTAGTTAATGAATTCTTTTTTATTACATGATCAAAATTCATCTTATATGATACTATGTTTTGGTTTTCTGTTACAAATATATTTAATTATTGTTGGTTGTATCTACTGTAATTGTGTTTGCAGGGATGCCTTGTGTCCATGCTTGTGCTGCGTTGGCTAGGGCCGGAAAACGTCCTGATGAATTTTGCCACAAGTGGTTGACAATGGATGCATATAATGACACATATGCATTCCATTTAAATCCTATTCCTGGCCAAGCAATGTGGGAGAAGTCTCCATACAATAGACCACAAGCTCCGAAATTCAAAAAGATGCCAGGAGCACCCAAGAAAAAACGTAGAAAGGATGCTAACGAGGACCCTGATGGAAGCAACAAGCAAAAGACCAAGATGAAGAGGTCTTATAAAAAAGGTTCTTGTCGCTATTGTGGGGAAAAAGCCCACACCAAGAGAAACTGTCCAAAAAGAAAAGCTGAAGAAATGGCAGCTGCTATAGCAGCTGCGGCTGATGCTGCTAAAAGTAGTAATTCCAACCCTGCTGTTCATCCCATTACTACTCCAGTTGTGAACCCTACTCATGCTATTCCACCTGCTGCCGTACCATCTCAAGTTGGTGCACATCAAAAAATTCAGAATGAAGGCCAGGCTGAGGTTGAACTTGGCATGAGTCAACCAATTATGTCTCAAAATGAAGATTCTCTACAGGTAATGGTATATTTTAAATTATACATTAACTTTAATCACTATGCAAATTTATTTTTTGTTCAAATTTCACTAACTTCACACTTTTTATAGATGGAGACTAGTTTAGTGCAACATAATGCAAGGCCCCCAAAGCTTACAACCAAAAGAATGGTGTCCCAACCATCTAGTACTCCACCAGCAACCAATGTACCAGTTGATCCAATGCAAGGTGCATCTTCAGGGACAGCCACACGACTAGCTAGTTTCATGAAATTTGTCCCTACTCCCGAATTCAAACCTCCAAGAAAAAAGAATTGAATTGTTGATCATTCTGTCTTTGGGAGCTTTATATGTAATAGGGGATTATACTTTTGGATTAGTTATCTTGTTTCTCTAAGTTTGGATAACTTTGTAATGATGACTTCTGGTTAGTTATACTTGGAATGGTTCCTTTTGGATAATTTACTTTGTTTTGTTTGTGTGTTGTATCACACTAAACTAGCTAGTTGTGTTTGAATTCAGTATCAATATGAATGTTTTATTAATGAATTATAAAGAATTTGGATGATATTTCTTATCTGACATTGTTATATTTTATTTTGTGTTGTTTGATTGATATTAACACAGGTACAATTTTTATTCATTGAGACTTAAAATAAAAACAGATACAACAATACATATAACAATATACGTTAATTTTTCTTCAAAATATTCCTGCAATCTGAATCAAAACCATCAAAATTTGGCTATTTATCAAAAAACATAAGGCCAATCTTCACCATTTCCATAATAACATAGCAACTACAAGCAAATTTATTAAAACCAATAAAGCCCCTCCCAATTTCAAAGCCCTAACATCAGATTCCAAACTTCCAATCTTCCAAGTAAAGTTCATCCTCCATTCTTCATCATTTTCATTTTTTGGTACTACTCTGCCTCTTGATTCTCCTTCTTTATAGAATTCATTAGCCCAAACAAACAACCCACACCACCTCTTGCCAACACTCTGCAAACAGATTCAGTGGAGATGGAGAAAGAATCAGACACTACAAGCGTTAGAAAAAAGTTAAGAATAATCTTGCACTTACATTGTAGTTTGGACACCCAAAAAAAAGGTCTCCCTGGATTTGCATCTGTTCCTGACCATCTCAGAACGGGTCTAAACCCACACCCACACCACTCTGGAAATAGTTCTTCTCTGCTTCGAGTGGTTCTCCAACCTCCATTAGAGCGTTGATTGCTGGAACTCCCAACGGATTTACTGCTGCTACCTATCATAGACTTCATAAAAACGTCCCCCAAAAGAGGAGTAAGAATCGACGAAGAAGTTAAGGGACTTCAAATGGATTTGGGGATTAGGGATTTAAATAGTTCATAGGGACTAAATTGATGCAAAAGTTTCAAATGCCACGTAATATATCCGTTAGACGTCCAGTGTGGCAGTCCGTTGTACACATCATCTCTCCGGTAATGACTCTGTGGCAGAAACCACCGCAGGGACTAAATTGATTAAAATTTATAAAGTTTAGGGACTAAATAGAGGCAATTGAAACGTCAAGGACTAAATTGAGGCTCGAGTGTAACTTCAGGGACCAAATTGAATATTTTCTCGACTTTGTAAATACTGTATTAAAACCGTATATTATCAGTTATCACACATTCTTTTCTGGCTAACATGATAATATAAAATTAGCTTGTAAAAACTATTGGAGTCAATGCTTCAATACAAACACAAAAAGAATTGTCAAAGCTCAACCAATTAAGACAAACCAGTATGAACTATTAAGTTACTGATTCGGTGATTTCAATTTTAGCAACTACCTCTTTTTCTTTATTCTCTTTTATTATTTTTTAAAAAAGTTTAGTGGCCAAAGGAATATAAATTTCAGGATTCTTTGTTCATTCAAAGACAAGGGTTTGTTGGAAATGCACAAATTATTAACGAATAATGATTGCCTATAATTATTTATGTTTGTCTATAACTATGCTTGGTATAGAGGAACTTTTTATTATTTTACTGTAGGAGTTCTATGCAATATTAAAAATGAAACAAATTCTTAGTGAGTTGTGAATATGTATCACTTACTTTGTCTCATTAAGTACCTGAACAAAATAACCAAATGGAAAGACTCTAATACAATGTAAACTTGTAAAATTCATTTCGAAAAAAACTAAAAATAAAAAGTAATTTCGAACACAATTCTTTGCAAAAAAGAATAAAGTCATCTTGCGCAATTTTTATAAATTACGTTTTTAAATAAGCAACAGGTTTGCACTTTCATGTAACTGGCATTTGATATTAGACAATAACAACTTAGACTTCATTCCACTCCAAACAATATAAGTTTAAGCAGTTAAGTTCGTTTCTAAGATCTCTTAAAGGCAATATTATAACTTATAAGTGTAACATTTACTAAGATCTCTTAAATTGGTAAAACTATCCCAACTGATGTGGATATAGTATGACTTGCAACTATGACCCCAATACTTAATAAATTACAATAAGAAGTAAATGTTAGAGCACACAAATAAAACGCGAACCATTCAATACTTTTTAGTAGGCTTGCCCAATTGAAGATAAAATTCTATAATGTATTTTAAATTATGACAAATAATTCTAATTGCTTAAATGTTTGGTAAGAACTCAAGTGAAGTCGATTTTACGTGAAATTGATACCTCAAAGTCGTTAGATGAAAATTTAGTCAAATCAGTCAAATCATCTAATATCTCTCGAATATTAACTTTATGTGAAATCGACTACACCTGAATTTTTACCTAAATGTTTTTTACTGTGACAAATTATTCGCATTCTATATTAAATTTTCGCTTATAGTTTTCTCTCACTTTCTCATTTTTCCTTCCATTATTAATATTATCAATCAACAAAATCAAACAGGGAAAGTGGGAAACTAAGAAAATAAATTTTAATGTTAGGTAGCCAAACACCTTCTTATCACTTATTTTTCTTATCACTTATCATTTTGCTACATGTTTTGAGTCATTAATATTCTTTCCAAAATCAATTTCAGTTTCTCTAAAATCAAATCCCTAATATCTCTCAATCACATTATTATCCATTAAAATACAATAATTTTCTGCAAAAATTATGAAAGTTAAATTAAAATTTTTTAACAACTTCTACTACATAATTTATATTTTACATATAGACTATTAAAAAATAAAAAATAAAATATAAAATATAAACAAAAATTAAAAAAATAAATTTTTAAAAATAATTATTAACTCGTCATATTAAAATCAATAAATAAGTATACATATGAATATTAAATAAAAATATTAAAATAATTAAAATCATGACTTATTAGTACACATATTTGATAATTTGAAGAACACAATAAGACATATAGTTTAAAATTTGATAATATTAATTATAAAAATTTATTAATTATAGACATCATATGTATGAAATTATGAATATTATGAGTATAAAATTATGGATGTTATTAATATGAAAATATGGATGTTATGTGTATGAATTTATGGATGTTATGAATAAATTTATCAATTGAATAAATTAATTTAAGCTGAAATATATTATAAAAAATTTTGGCTAATTATAGCTGAAATTTTTTTGTTATCAAACTTTTTCCTTTTAATAATTACAAACCGTAGGCATTCTTCAAAAAACAGGATAGTTTTATTGCTCTTCTTTCCGAATTTGGAATTTATGATCACTTGCCTCAAGAAAACTAATCAATTATATGCAGCAATAACACACCATGAAAGTTTATAGGATTAAATTACCATTTTGGTTCTCAGTCCTAGATGATTTATCTTTTGGTTTATGTATTACTATTTGATGCATTCTTATCTAAACTCTAGAGTATAGAGTTCTTTTTTGAATATGTATTACTATGTTTGGTGCATTTTATCAAATTGACATTATTTTTTAGAACGCTAAAATATCTTTTCTTTTTCGAGTCATTTTATTTGGTGTACATATTTGAGATCATTTTGGTGTATATATAAATAAAATTCATATAAAAACAAAGATTATTAAGTCAACTGTATTTATTAAAAATAAACATAAATGGACATATAGTTCAAATTTGATAAACAAAAATATAAAATAAACCTGCTAATACTGAAAAACTTGTACAAAAGGTCAGTAATAACGATATCTCCTATTACACAGGCCTGTATAATAATTGGCAAAATTTGGTTACTTCAGCAATTATACATTTACAGTAAGGACTGTTTAAAAAAAAAACATAATAATTAAAAAAATTACTATTTTTTTAGCAAAATGTGGGACTTTTTTTCAATGGCCATTTATAGCATACAGATTTATTTATACAGATTGAAGAAAATTGTGACAAGTAGCACAGTAGAGAACAGGCTTGACAGAGGTCTATCACCTTGTCTGGGCTTGCTAATTGAATGGAGCCGGCTAATAGAATCAGGAGACAAAGTTGCAAATTCCCAACTGGGTTTAAGAAAGTGGGCTGCCCTATTGTTTTTGTTTTTTTTTTTATTTGGGTCATCAGTGATGGGCTCCTTTAATCTAATTGGACTTATACATCTTCTACCTTGCTTCAGGATTTTATGAAACAGAGCACTGCTGTAATCTCTCTTCTCCGGTCGCTGCTGGAGCTGGAGCCTTGTTCTTTCAACTCTGCTTCGCGGTGTTCATCTGCTCACGCCGTTTTGAAACTTCTGCTCTACTCCGCCGTGGTGCCGTGCTCTGTCCTCTCAGGCAAATCGACAACTCTCCGCCGTTCACCTTTCTCTCAAGCCTCTCGCATCATACTCGATCCTTAGGTATCTCTTCCTCCATGTCTTTATTACTTATTTCTTCCTAGTAATTTCATGGAAGTTCTATTTCGGATCATTTCTTCTGATGTCCTGTTATCAAATTACTGAATTTAGGGTTTTTCTCTTGTTGATTTTGGTTTTGGTTCCATTGAATTTTGATTTTGGTCCACTCTCTGCGATTGTTAATTTTGTGTTTGTGCCGCTACTTTAATTTTGGATTTCAATTTTTAATTTTTTTTTACTAATGCAGAGGTACATAAAGCAGAACAATGACGTTGCTCTCTGTGCATCCAGAATGGGTATCAATTACTTTCTTTTCTTCCTGCACCTTATTACCTCATTACTTCTTTTTCCCTTAGGTTTCATGAAGAAAATTATTATTGTTTTAATATAATCGATATGGTACAATTACTTGATTGATTGTGTCAAAAACAAATAAGAATTAAGACACAGGAATCTTAGATATGATTGAGTTATCTTGACCTTGTTAGTAATTTTGAATTTTTAGATATAATCCAAATAAAGAAGCTAGTATTAGTAGTTTTGAATTTTGAACCAATAACGAAAATCCATCTTGCATCTCGAGTTCTCTCGGTGCTTCTTGAATTCGCATCACTTTTGGCTAATGGAGCTTAAGCAAAAGCTGAAGTAGGTGATAACTATGTATGTGTATGCAACTATTGATTCGTCGCCTCATGATAAGTTGTTAGTATATTGATAATTCATACAGCATATGAGAATATAATATCTTTTGGAACTAAATTATGAGGGTTTTAATCTTTTAAGTAAGAAATAGGTGTTTTACTCTAACTTAATTATGCCGTGGATTTAATATATTGGTGCATGACAATTATATTTACAGGGATTTTTTGAAAAGCTCATGAGCAATGCTGTTAATGCCTAGGCACTACACTTAATTAATATGAGCTGTGTATGTAGCAATATTTGAAATGCTTTTATGATTTCAACATCTAATTTATAATTAAAGTTTGGTGTTTAAGTGTTGTGTTGGGGATATCAATTGCACCTTTATGACTCTGTTGAAATTTATATCAATTGTTGCTCCAAAAAGAATTTAATACTGTTGAAATTAAAGCTTTACCAAATTGAATTTAAGAATGTTGTGATTGAATTTGTTTCTTTGCCATGTACAGCGGTGACCACACAGTAATGATAATTGATTGTGAAGCTTGATAGCTTAATAAGCTAATCACAAAGTATTAATTTTATTATGATCATGTGATAATTTCTTGCTAAAGGCATGGATAATGCATAGGCCTACTTGCTACTTTACTTTATGCCAAACCACTAGTTAATTATAAGCATTATTCACTACGCTTGATGTTTGAGAAATCTAAAAGTTGGATAAATGTGAATTTTATATCTAACCAAAGGCATTTTTTGCATCTTATTTTTTAGGTTTGGGATAATCTTTATTGACTGAAAGTTGCTAGAGACAGAGCTAAGTTCAGCAAAGAGAAACATGGTGGGAGTTTATAACAATATTCTTTGTTCAAGACATCAGTCACCGAAAATGGGAAAATAGAAGCTAGGCAAAAATAAAAGTGTACGGAAAATAGAATAATTAGTTATGCACTTCTTGTATTGCTGAGTCATTAGATTTGTATTCAACTCTTTTTAAGTCAGAATATTTTTTTTCTTTAGAGGCTTTTTATTAAATCGGCTTGTCATATATTGATATTTGAACTAGAAATCTTTATACAATATGTATAATGTTTTTGAAATTTTAATATGATAAAATTTATTGGTTATCTTTTTTTTGTGTGTCTTTAATCTTATTGGATCCAAGTTATAAGAATGGAATGCTTAAAAGTAAATTAAAAGTAAATTATGTTTATCTTTTTTTTTGTCATTCTTTTAACACTTGTCATTAACAATTGATAACGTGAAATATTAATAAAGTCATGTGAAATATTAATAAAGTATTTTTTGACTGAATTATTTAGTCTAATTTTGAAATAATGGTAAATATTGTATTATATGAATTTTTTATATATAAATAAATAATTTAAAATATTTATATTTTTATATAATTTTACGTATTTTATTTATAGTGCAAATAAAATAAGTATACATATCCTTTGAATTATTAATGTTATTCTTATTAAAGATGGATTGTTAGTTAGAAAAATAATCATTAATTAAAAATTTTAAAATTATAAAATTTATATTTAAATTTGAATTTTTATGATTACAATTAAATAGGAAAGCATTGTTAATACTATCTTATATTAGGCTAGAAAAATATGATAGTAGTTAGAGGAATAAGCAAGTTGTTTTTCCAATACAAAAATAGTAATCAAATTTTGTTTTTAACCAAGTTTAATCAAATTAAAATCTGCCTATGCATATTTTTTTTGTATGTTTTTTTTTTCTTTCTCCTTCTTCTTTATTATTTACTAATTGTTCCAAGTTCATAAGATCAATGGATAATTCATCTTGTAATATCTGTCAAATAAATTTAATTACTCTATCAAAAAGATCAATAAGACAAAATCTAACAATAATGTAATTCTGTCAACTCTTAATCTTTATTTAGTTCTTATCTTCCTTAGTTATGTTAACCAAATTTATGTGTACTTATTTAATTTTCAAATAAGAATAATATAAAATTTTAGATGAAAAATAAGATACAGTTTATAGAAAATTAGGCATAATCTTAGTTCACCAATAAAAAATATATATTGACAAATATATCATCTTATTTTTTATTAAAATATGAATATAAATGAACTACTAAATCAAACAATTCTACATTGGTAAACTATTTAAAATGTGCTCAAATTATTTATGTACAGAAAAAAAATATAAATAATTTTTATAAGTTTGACATAATGCTTCACTAAAGAGTATTTAAGTTGCTAAACTGTATGATAAATTCTAGCGAAACCTCTTTGAAATAGAGAAAAAATTATCTTCTATGATAAATATAATAATTATTGGATGAAATAAATTATGCCATTAAGATAATTAATATTAACTCTTAATTTAATTTGAATTTTGACAATAAAATTAATTAATTATAGTAAAATCGCTTGAACTTCATACTTACAAAATCATGCAATTCTTATATCAACTCCATAAACAATTATAAAATTCACTCTTACTTAATTAACAACTTGTTTACTTTATTTATTTTAAATTTGTGATTCGGCATTTTAATTTTTCTTTTTATTTGTTCTTTTCTAATTTTTTCTTTTGTATTGTTAGATCTAATTAATATATGTGTGATTTGAAAAAAAAAAATTATAAAATTATAAAATAAGATCTCTCTTGTAATTCTTATAATTTACAAAAAAAAAAATTTAAGTATATTTAATTAGTTTAGTTGTCAAAATTTAAGTTAAATTAAAAGTTAGTATTAATAACATAATTCATTTCATTCCAACCACTATTAATTATTACAATGTCTCATACATTGTTGCAATTCTTATTTTTGTTTATCATTTTGATCTATAGCTACCTATGGTGTAAACTTTGAATTATTAAAAATTTACTAAAAGAATTATTTTGTTGTTTATTTTAAATATATAAATGTATAATTATTATAGAGATATTTATTTTTTACATTTACTTATTAAATCATATTTTATTATTTTCAAAAGATATTTAAGATATCAAGCATTCAAAATTTTTGTTTAAGTTATCAAAATTTATCATATAAAAAAATAATATCAAATATATTATATTTTAGTTACTATAAACATAAACTATTATAAAAAAAGTTGACATTGTAAAGTAATTTGTCTACTTTCAACACTACTTGCAATAATTCTTAATATTTCTTTGGATCAACATATGAACTTCTATTTTTTCAAATAATAAAATTTTTATGATTTTTTAAAGTTTCGGTGCAGAAGCAGCACTCACCTCAAGCTTTCGGCGTAACTTCCATCCAACCACCGCCGCTGTCGCAACATTCATTGAGCCAATGTCATCCAGCTCTATTCATGTAGCCACGAACCGTCGCGAAGTCAGCTGGTCAGTGTCTTCCTGTTCGCGTAGTCTCTTCCCGCCGGCACCAGCTCTATTTGACCTTTCCACCCCTTCAGCCACTGTCTTACCTCTTGCCAGTCACTGTCCCCGCCAGTGTTGCATTTTTTCAGGTTTCCAGCTTCTAACCCTAGGTATAAATTTTGTTTTTTGTAATAATAATTGTTGAAATATGATTAGTTGTTGAAGTTGATTGCTGCTTATTAGAATCTTTTTCAGACACTGTTTGAGATGTTCTTCACATCAAAAGTGATTAATTGTTGGTTCTAATAAACTTTGCTATTGATTGCTTGAAGTATGATTAATTGTTGAAATTAATTTCTTGAAGCAAGATTAAATGATATATTGTTGATACTGATTGTTTGAAGCATGATTAATTGTTAAAGCATTGATTAATTGTTGGTTCTAAGGTCTAAACCTTGTTGTTGATTGCTTGAAGCATGATTAATTGTTGAAGCATGGATAATTGATTAGCTATTGGGTGCTTAGGGATGGCAAAACCCCCCGAGACACGGGGATCCTTGCGGGAACTGCCCCGAATGGGGATCTGACTATGGAGAATTTTTCCCGTGGAGATTGGGATGGGGGACAAAATTTTCCTGAGGCAGGCGCGGGGATCCCCGCCCCATCCTCGCTAATCTCCTAAGTTCATAAATTTACTGAATTGTCCTTGATAGTTTATTTTTCATATATGTTTTTTAGAAATCCAAAACTCCTAATCCTCATTTTCATAACTCTTCTTCAATTCAGAAATCCCTAACGCTGTCCATACTCCATCCAACCTCTCTGCAGTCACCCTCTCGCCGCTCTCCCTTCTCACCGCATCGTCACACCTCACTGTGCCATGATCCTCACTGCGTTGTGCTCTCTATTTGCGGCGTTCCTTTCCGTAACTTTGTCGTCATGTCCATTCTCCTCTCTGTTACCGCGTCTCCCACCTTGTCCACTTCTCTATCCTCTGGCTCGCCGTTGCGTTCCCCCATTGCGTCATTTCGAAAGAAGTCACCATTTTGTCGTTTAGATTTTTTGTATAGAATGGATACTTACATCTCTATTCATATGGAAATTAATAATTAGTTAGAACTATCAGATAGATGAGGAATGAGGTCCCCGTGGGGAATGGGGCCTGTGGGAAATGGGAATGGGGAGCAATATTCTCCCATGACGGGGAACGGGGGCGGGGACGGAGAGTAAATCTGGGGGCTGGGATGGGGAGCAGGGAGGCATCTCCCACCCCCGCTCTGCCCCATTGACATCCCTATGGGTGCTAAACCTTGTTGTTGAGGCATTGATTAATTGTTATATAATTGATTAATAATTGAATAATTGAATAATTTTGTATAATTTTGGATGTTGTTTGTTGAGAGTATTATTGGATTGGAGTGGATTGCTATGATATTGTAATTGGATTGTACTGTTATTGAATTGCTGGTAATTTTTAGATAAGGATGATAGTATCAATCGAGAACTACCTAGGAATAATAATGCTGAGAATAATTCGACTTCGAATGAATATTTTCTTCCTCCTAGATCTAATGATAGTCAATCACAAACTTCTAATGTTCGGGAGAAAACTGATCCTGCTTGGAGATATGTTGCTTACAAAATATAAATAAAAAACCGCATTTCCAATGCTTTTTTTAGTACTTTTGGGGGAGGAAAAATTAATAGAATGAAAAAATATTTGGCGAAGATAGGGGAGACATTAAGAAGTGTTCTAAGGTCCCTTATGATGTAGAAAAACAAATGAAAAGTTTATTGAAAGAGATTCAGAAAAGTAAAACTAGTAAAAGGAAAGTAAGTTTTAATGAAGAGGGTAGTGATAAGATTGAGGATGCAATTGACGAAGTAATAGCACAAGAAAAACAACAAATTTCGAGTCAGTTTTCAACTAATAAGCAGGTGACTGGAGGCGATCTAAAAAAGAAAACAAAAACCATTATTCCTCCTTTGTTTGCACCAAGATCAACTTTGGGAGGTCAACTAAATCTGAAAAGTGCGTTTCAAAACAAAGAAGCGTTTTATAAAGTTGATAAACGAGTGACTAGATGGCTTTTAGAATTGTAGGATTCCTTTCAATGCGGTTACGTCATCATTTTTTTAAAATATGTTAAATGTTATTGCTGGTATTGTATAATATTCTAAATTTTTGAAAATTAAATAATAAATTATTTAAGATTTATTATTTTATTTAAAGAAAATTATTCTCAAAAAATAGTTAAATTAAATTTTATGGTATTTTGAGTTTAAAATTTATTAAAATTTTTAAATTATTTTTATCATAATAAAATATTTTAAAAAAATAAAAACATTATTATTATTATTATTATTATTATTATTATTATTATTATTATTATTATTAAAATAAAAAAAAAGAAAGAAGAAATTGGCCGAAGCCATTTGGAAGTAAAAGAAAGAAAATGAAACATAGCTTATATGTATATATATAAATATATAACCAATGCCACCAAATCACCATTTATTATATTCATTACCTTAATTCCATATATATATAACCGTGAAATTATCATTCAATTGGCCAAAGCCTTCAAGAGAATCAAAGAAAAGGGATTGAAACGTGGCTTGTATGCATATTGTACAGAAGGCTTCTGATACGAGTTGAGATGAGGATCGGGAACCTGCGAGTTGGATCGGATGTTGGATGGCCTGGATGGAACGGAGGGGAGGTACCTGCAAAGACACTCCGACGCTCAAGTCAGAATGGATCTAAGAGGTATAAGGTGTGAGGAATGATTGATTACCTGGAGGGATCTGGGTCCTCTTATTTATAGGTGATGGTGAATGTCTTATCTTTATCTTATCTGGCTAAGATAAGGGGGGCGTTTAAATTCAAAAGTTGGTTAGGAGCTCTAGAGAGCCGGCGTGGGGCTTTTCTAGAGAGATGAAAATGGGTTGTCCCGGTAAGCCGGGTTCGGGTTCGGACATGGGTCCGGGATCCGTGGGTCGGATCCGTAACAGTTGCCCCCGTAGCGACGGAGCGAATGACTTCGGTGTGTCGCTAAGAGTTCGAGGCGTTCCTGTTGGTCGGGTGCTCGTTTGGTGATGAGACCGGCTCCTCGATTTTGCTTAGGTAAAGGATTTCGTTCTGACCGTATCTTTGGTCTTTGACGTGACCTTACCATGCCTGTTGCGCCTATTGCGTTCTTCGAGGCGTAATTGATTAGTTTACTTTTCCGAGGGGGCATTTATGGTGGGGGGTTTTTCCTCTTTTGCCCCCGCGAGTTATTCATTGTCCCCCGGGTTATTTGTGTCTTTTTGCTTTTTGAAACCGTTTTGGTTTTTATTCCCTCGTCCGTTTCTTTTCAAAAAGGGAACTCTTCATTTTCTAAAAAACTCCTTGGTGATTTTTGCTTCCTGGTGCTGCTCTGCTTTGCCTCATTTTCCTATTTTCCTTCGAGTTTTTCTTCTGAATTTACCAGGTTGGTATATTCTGTTTTTGCTTTTTCTTTTGTACGCTTGTCTGTGTGTGCTTTTTTTCTGTTCTTGCCATGCTTTGTTTTATCTGCTTCCTTTTTGTTTTGCTGTGTTCTGGTATTTCTGTCGAGTTTGGGGAAGGGGCTGAGCACCGCCGTTTCCTACTTTGACTGTAGTGGTGTTTAGGTTTTTGGTTTTTGATATTGTGTGGAGTTGGTAGGCTGATGGTGGTGCTCCTCCCTTGTTTTAGGTATGCATCGTCGGCGAAATGAGAGTGTGGGTGCCCCGGTGGCCCCTTCCAGGGGCGTCCCCAATCGCTACGGTTGGGTGACCAGTGATGTATGGGGCGTTCCGTCGCGGATGACGGAGGATGATCTCCAACGGCTCCGCGATCAGGGAGCGATTTGTGGTGGTGGTGAAGAGGAGGGGCGATACGAGCTCGTCCTTCCTGATGCCGACGAGCGCGTTTGCTACTTGAACCTCCGTTCACCCACCGTGCCGGACTGGATGTGGGTTTATGAGTCCATGTTTACTCGGTTCGGTGTGCGATTCCCGTTCTCGCCTTTTGTTCAGGGTTTGCTTAGCCGGTGTTCCGTGGCACCGTCTCAGCTTCATCCGAACAGCTGGGCGGCTGTTCGGTGTTTTGAGTTGGTGTGCCAGTACCTCGAGCTCCCGGCTTCGGTTCCTGTTTTCCTCTTCCTTTTCTTGTGCACTCTTCCGACTAAGGAGGGGAAGCACAAGAAAGGATATATGTCTTTTCGTGCTCAGCCCCATCGCCGGATCTTCAGTTTGTTTGAAGATTCGTTTCATGGGTTTAAATGGGAGTATTTTAAGGTGCGTCCCGTTGAGGGGCACCGCCCGTTTTGGCTTACTCTGGAAGGCGAGCGCCGGTTTCCGACGTACTGGAATTTTGGCGCCGGGCCGTCGATTTTGACTAAGATTTCCTATGACGATTTGTCCCGGGAGGATAAGGATATTGCCAGTGTTTTGTGGCATTTGTTTGGCGAGCGTCCGTTGAATCCTCGGGACGTTATGGGGGATCCCGAGGCCTGTCGGACATATATTGGTGTGTTCCTTTCCCTTTTTTTTTTTTTTTTTTTTGGGTAACTCTTCTGAACTCTTCTGTTTTTCTTTCAGTTGAGATGGCTGGCGGGTTGACGACCTTGGCGAGGTTGAAGGCCGCGTTAGTTCGGGAGGAGGGATCGTCGTCCCCTACCACTCCTGTTTCGAATCCGGCTGTGGATTCTCAAGCTGCTCCTCAGGGGGTGGTTTCCTTGGAGGTGCCTACTGAGGCTCAAGTTCCTCCCGGTTCGCCTGAGGTGGTCGTGCTGACGGGTACTGAGGCTTCTCGGAAGAGGGGTAGGGCCGAGGAGCCGGGTAGCGAGACTTTTGAAGGGGAGGGCTTGGTCCCTAGTGTGATGGACCGACGCTTCGACGCCACGGGTTTCATTGATCAGCATTTGATGCCTGGAACGGAGTCATTTTTTGATGGCTGTGACGTCTCGTTCCAGGCTGAGTCGGTTTACCGTGCCCTTCTTCGCTCAGCTGTGGTTGTTCGAAAAGCTGAGCCCGTGATGGCCCAAGCGGGTTTGTTGGAGAAGAAGCTTCGGCAAGCTCAGGCTGATGCGACCAAATTGAAGGAGGAGCTCAAGGTTGCTATTACTGCGAAGGAGAAAGCGGCGAAGTCTTCAGAGGATGCCGGGGCGGAGATTCTCCGACTTGCCGGTGTTGAGACTTCCCTTCTTTCTCAACTGGCTGAAGAGCGGAAGCGATCCTCAGATGCAAGTTCTCAAGCTGCCTTGCTCCTCGCTGAGTCGGAAACTCTGAAGGCTCAGGTCGAAGCCCTGAAGAAGGAGAAAGCGGCTTTGTTGGCTGATGCTGGGGATGCCATTGCTGCTACCGAGGAGACGATGAAGGCGCAGTTTCTGGTGTTGGCCCCTGGTGTGGATGTGTCTGTGACGGGCGCCTTCAAGACCGTCCGTGATGGGCGGATTGTAGATATTTGAGTAGTTTCCTCTTGTATTTTATTTTTGAACTTTGTTAGTTTCTGAATATTTTGTATGGCCGAGGGCCGTGACTTTTGGGGATCGTTTAATAGTATTTTCGGCCGTTCGGGCCTTTTTGCATGATCCGTTTGTGGTGTTTTATTTGGCCGTTCGGGCTTTAACGTAACCGTTCGTTTGGTCGGTTTTTTGGATATCCGTGTGTTCGGCCTGAAGGGTGATCAGTCCTCCAGCGGTGGCCGTGTCTTCGTTCCGTGTTTTGAGGAACAGTAGTGCCTTGTAATGGGGATGAGGTGAAAATAACTTGTAAAATTTTACTTGAATAGTTTGGGCCTCGTTAAAACCCTTCGTGAGGGAAAGAGTACCCGAGGTTTCTAAAAGACAGTAAAATGAAAGAAACTAAAAGGTGATTGGGCGAAAAAGGAAAAAATAAATAAAGTGACTTTATTTAAGTGTAGTATCTTCGTAAGTTGGCTGCGTTCCAAGTTCTCGGTATTTCGCTGCCGTCTAGTCGTTCGAGTTTATACGCTCCTTTTCCTATTACGGCCTTGACTCTGTATGGTCCTTCCCAGTTGGGTGCGAGCTTTCCTTCTCCTGGGGTCGGAAGGCCGATATCGTTTCGTCGTAAGACGAGGTCGTTGTCCGCGAATTCTCGTCGAATGACGTCGTGATTATACCTTAGGCTGATCCTTTGTTTGAGTGCTAATTCTTTGACGTGGGCTATGCTTCTTGCTTCGTCTATGAGGTCTCGTTCTGCTTCTTCGTCGTTACCTCCAACCGTTTTTCTGGGGCTGGGGTCCCCGATTTCTACTGGGATGACAGCTTCTACGCCGTATGTTAGTCGGAAGGGCGTTTCTCCCGTGCTCGTTTGGGGTGTTGTTCGGTATGACCATAGGACTGATCCCAACTCGTCTGTCCATAATCCCTTGGCTTTGTCAAGTCGTTTCTTAAGTCCTTTGACGATAACTTTGTTGGCGGATTCCACCTGTCCGTTTGTTTGGGGATGTTCTACCGAGCTGAAGCGATGGGATACGTGCAATCCTTCTAAGAGTTCTCTGAATTTTTTGTCTGTGAATTGGGTTCCGTTGTCGGAGATGATGACTTCGGGAATTCCGAACCGAGTAATGATCTGTCGCCATACGAATTTCCGGCATTGGGTTGCCGTGATGGAGGCCAGGGGTTCGGCTTCAATCCATTTGGTGTAGTAATCTATGGCGACGATGAGATATCTGAGTTGGCCGGGTGCCGTGGGGAAGGGCCCGACGAGGTCGATCCCCCAACTGCCGAATGGCCGTTCAGCCGATATAACGCTGAGTTGGTGTGGGGCGGCTTGGTGGATATTGGCATGCTTTTGGCATTTGTCACAGCTTTTTGTGAGTTGCATGGAATCTCGAATGATTGTGGGCCAGAAATAGCCGGCCCTGGTGACTTTTTGGGCTAGCGTTTTTCCTCCGATGTGGTGGCCACAGCAGCCTTCGTGGATCTCGCGGAGTATGTATTCCGTGTGCTCGGGTTCTACACATTTAAGTAGGGGCTGCGAGAATCCGCGTTTGTATAGTTGTCCTGCTATAATGGTGTAGTTAGCGGCTTCTCTTTTTATTTTCCTCTCTTCTTTCGGATCTGGTGGTAGGATTCCGTCGCGGAGATATTGCAAGATCGGGTATGTCCAAGATTCCCGGTTTGAGGATGTTAGGTGTGCGTTGATTTCCGTTGATACGGAAGGCGACTTAACGACCTCCTGGATTAGCGATCTGTTGCCGTGTCCTGACTTCGTGCTGGCTAGCTTGGAAAGTAGATCCGCCCTGGCGTTTCGCTCCCTGGGGACGTGATGTATGGAGACGTTTTCGAATCTTTCTTTTGTTTCACTTACTTTTTTGAGGTATTGTTGGAGCAGGGGGTCCCGGGTTTGGTAGCTCCCGTTGATTTGGGAGCATACCACCTGGGAATCGGTGTTAACTTCGAGTACCTTGGCGCCGACTTCCCGAGCTAAGTTTAGGCCTGCCAAAAGGGCCTCGTATTCTGCTTGGTTATTTGATACTGGAAAGTCGTATCTTATTGATTGTTCAATTGTGATCCCATTTTGGTTTTCGAGTATAATTCCGGCACCTCCGTGAGTGGAGTTTGATGAGCCATCGACGTGCAGTTTCCATGGTTCGGGTGTCAGCTTGGTCGGGGTCATCTCGGCGATGAAGTCGGTCAAGGCTTGTGCTTTGATGGCGTTTCGGGGCTCGAACTTGATCTGGAATTGAGATAACTCGATGGACCATGCTAGCATTCTTCCTGCTAGGTCGGGTTTTTGTAAAACTTGTTTGACCGTTTGGTCGGTTCGGACCGTTATGGGGTGGGCCTGGAAGTATTGTCGTAGTCGTCGGGATGCCGAGAGGAGTGCGAAAGCCAGTTTTTCTAGTCGTGAATAACGGGCTTCCGTGTCTTGTAGTACCTTGCTTATGAAGTATATGGGCTTTTGTTCCTTTTTCTCGTTTTTCCGGACGAGTGCTGCTGCGATTATTTCTTCCGTTATGGAGAGGTACAAGTATAGCGTTTCCCCTGTTTGAGGTTTTGCGAGGATTGGAGGTTCTGTTAGGACCCTTTTGAAGTGTTGGAAAGCTTCTTCGCATTCTTTCTCCCATTTGAACGGAATCCCTTTTTTCATAAGTTTGAAGAAAGGAATTGCCTTTTGTGCCGAGGCTCTGAGGAACCGGGATAGTGCGGTTAGTCGGCCGGTGAGCTTTTGGATATCTTTGAGGTTCTTGGGACTTGTCATCTCGAGGACGGCACGGCATTTTTCCGGGTTTGCCTCAACTCCGCGTTGTGTGATCATGAATCCGAGGAATTTTCCTGCTTCCATTCCGAAAGCGCACTTTGTTGGGTTGAGTCGCATTTGGTGCTTTCGCAAAGTGTTCATTATGACCTTTAAATCGTCGGTTAGTTGCTCGCCGGATTCTGTTTTGGCGAGCATATCATCTATGTAGACTTCTATTTTGTTTCCGGTTAAGTTGCGAAATATTTTGTTAACAAGTCGCTGGTAGGTGGCTCCGGCGTTTTTCAAGCCGAAGGGCATTACTTTATAGCAGTAGGTTCCGTCTGGGGTGATGAATGCTGTTTTTTCTTCGTCTGGTCGGTGCATCGGGATCTGGTTGTAGCCGGAATATGCGTCCATGAAGCTGAGGTACCGGTGTCCGGATGCTGCATCTACTAGTCCGTCGATGTTTGGTAGGGGGAAGGCGTCTTTCGGGCATGCTTTGTTGAGATCTGTGTAATCAACGCACATTCGCCACTTCCCGTTAGACTTTTTAACTAGTACGACGTTGGCTAGCCAGGTCGTGTAAGGGAGTTCTCGGATGAAGTTGGCTTCGAGTAAGGCTTTTACTTGTTTTTGGACCTCGGCGGCTCGGTCTGGTGACATTTTCCGTCTTCTTTGCGCCACGGGTTTGGCTAGGGGGTCTACTGCCAGATGGTGAGACATCAGATCGGGACTTATTCCCGGCATGTCGGCTGGTGTGAATGCGAATAGGTCTCTGTTTTGTTTCAAAAGTTGAGAGAGTTCTTCTTTGAGGTCGTGTGGGAGGTTTCTGTTGATGAACGTGTATTCATCTTTGGTTGGCCCTATTTGTAGTTTTTCCATGTCCCCTTCTGGTTCCGGTCTAGGTTGGCCGTCAAGCCGTGCGTCTAGGTCGGCAAGGAATATTCCGGCCGCGTCCCGGGATTTTTTCCTTAGAGCTAAGCTATTGTTGTCGCATTCGGCTGCAACTTCTCGGTCTCCGTGAATGGTTCCAATGGTGCCGTCATCGGCTTTGAATTTCATGAGAAGGTATTTGGTGAAGATGACTGCCGAGAAGTCGTTAATTGTTTTTCTTCCGAGAATGACGTTATAGGCTGTGGAGTCTTTTAGGACGACGAATTCGGATAGGATCGTCTTTCTCTGATTGCTTGTTCCTATGGTGATGGGGAGAGTGACCGAGCCGTCTGGTTTGAGGAAGTTATCTCCGAGGCCCGTGACGCCGTGGCGATGCGTTTGGAGGTTGTCGTTGCGGAGCCCGAGTTTGTCGAAGGCTCCTCGGAAGAGGATATTGGAGTCGGCACCCGTGTCCACGAGTATTCTTCTTACTAGTCCTGTTCCGATTCGGGCTGATATGACGAATGGGGCATCTCCGGCCGAGGTGCCGTGCTGGCAGTCCTCGGGTAAGAAGGTTATCGTGCTGTCGGCAATGGTTACTGGGTCGTGGTTTTTGACGGCCATTATCTTGAGGTCTTTTTTCATTGTTAGTTTTGATTTATTTGGCACGTCTTTGCCCGTGATGACGTTTACTATGATGGTCGGATCTTCTTCGGTGTTTTCCCTGGGTGGTTTTTGAGTTCTTGGGTTGCGTCCTTCTCTTTCTGGTGATTTGTCTCTGTCGGCGCGCCTTGGTTCTCTGATGATTTTGACGAACTCGGGGAGTTTGCCGTCTCGTATAGCTTGCTCAAGAGCGTCTTTGAGATCGTAACAATCTTGTGTTTTGTGGCCGTATCCGCGGTGATAGTCGCAGTAGAGGGTTTTGTTTCCTCCTGTCCTTTCCTTGAGTGGTCGGGCTCTGGGGATGATGCCTCGATCTGCTATTTGGTGGTATACCTCAGTAATTGATGCTGTTAGGGGAGTGTAGTTGGAAAATTTTCCTATTCTTGGTGGTCTGTGGGTCGGTTTAAGGTGGTCTCGTTGGTTCTCTTTGGGTGGTGCGTTATGACGGGGAGTCTGGTTGCCGTGTTGGGTGGCGGCGTGCTGCCGTTTGTTGGCGGCGACGACCTGGCTGACTTCCTCGTCGTTGATGTAATCTTTGGCGACGTTCTGGATTTCGTGCATGGTCCACACTGGTTTGGTGGTGAGATGTTTGCGAAAGTCTTCATTCATGAGTCCGTTAGTTAGGCAGAGGCTGGCAACGGAGTCCGTGAGTCCGTCGACCGTTAGGCATTCGTCGTTGAAGCGGTCGAGGTATTTTCTTGTGGATTCTTCTTGCCTTTGTGTGACCCCTAACAGGCTGATGGGGTGTTTGGCTTTGGTGATTCGGGTTGTGAACTGGGCCATGAATTTTCTTGTGATGTCGTGGAAGCTAGTTATGGATCCGTTTGGGAGGGTGTTGAACCATTTGATCGCTGGCCCGGCAAGGGTTACTGGGAAGGCTCTGCATCGGACTGCGTCGGATGCTCCTTCTAACTTCATTCTGGCCTCAAAGGCCGTTAGGTGCTCTTGAGGGTCTTTAGTTCCGTCGTACTTCATGTCGGTGGGTTTGTCGAAACCTTTGGGGAGTTTTGCTCTTAAGATTCCTTCCGTGAAGGGCGTAGCTCCCATTATGGTATGGTCGCTTCTCGTGCGTTTGGTGCTTCGGTATCTCCGGTCTTCGTCTGAATCATGCTGACGGTTTAGATCCCGAGAATCGCTGCGATGGTGTTTCTTGTCGTATCGTCGTTCAGGCGACTTCTCGCGTCGGCGGTTGCGTGAGGTGCTGCGATCATCTCTCCTATTGTGCTGCCGGATTGGCGACCTTCCGTGGTGGGATCTTGACTTGGAAGTTGCCTGGCTTCCATGCTCGTTATTGTGTTTTTCTCGGTCGTTTAGCTTGCCTTCAAGTTCTTGGACCCGGAGACAGAGATCCTGGATGATTTGTACCGCTTTGTCCCTGGCTTTCTCGGGATGTTGTGGGTCCGTCGTGACGTGTTCGTTTGCGTGGTGGATGGTGCTTGCTATTTTTGCTTGGTTTGTGGCTTCATGGTGTTCTGAGATCGGACGACGCGGTTGGGAGTCGTCCTGGCTTGATGGGTTATCCTCCAGGATGCCCTCCATCCGGTCTGATTGTTGCAGGTCCCCACAGACGGCGCCAATGTACAGAAGGCTTCTGATACGAGTTGAGATGAGGATCGGGAACCTGCGAGTTGGATCGGATGTTGGATGGCCTGGATGGAACGGAGGGGAGGTACCTGCAAAGACACTCCGACGCTCAAGTCAGAATGGATCTAAGAGGTATAAGGTGTGAGGAATGATTGATTACCTGGAGGGATCTGGGTCCTCTTATTTATAGGTGATGGTGAATGTCTTATCTTTATCTTATCTGGCTAAGATAAGGGGGGCGTTTAAATTCAAAAGTTGGTTAGGAGCTCTAGAGAGCCGGCGTGGGGCTTTTCTAGAGAGATGAAAATGGGTTGTCCCGGTAAGCCGGGTTCGGGTTCGGACATGGGTCCGGGATCCGTGGGTCGGATCCGTAACACATATATATATACATGTATAACCAATGGCACCTACTAATACTTTACAACAACAAATCTTTATTAATTACCATCATCACTAATCATCTTTTTTTTTCCTCATACATCACCAAATTGAACTCGAAAGAAAAGAGAGAGTAAGCTGCGAGTGAGAAGAACGAGAAACCTTGGCACCAAAAGCTTTCGGCTTTTGATTTGTTGAGATTTGTTATTCCAATAAAAAATTTAATTTAGTAAAAGTGTTTATATTTTTTTTTTTCATTTATGTAATGGTATTAATTTTGTTTGGTGGAAGTTAACGGTGATATAGTTCTCATTCTCATTGAGTTTGACTAATTGGAGTTCTAGGAGACATAAACAATTTTTAACATTTTTTTCTTCAGCAGTTCGATCAGAAAGTTTCTCTAAAATCTTTATTGATTTTGATTTTGTACGGAGATAAGGAGTTCGTTTTTAAAATTATAAGTTTTTAATTTATGATGAATGCTAAAAAGCTTAATAAGTAATTGCAGATAATTTATGACAGTCTGGACTAATTGAATGATGAATTTGTGTTGGATTTGTGACTGTGAAAATAATTGAATTTGATGAATATGTGTTTGATTTTCTGAATGTTTGAAAATGCTAAAGATTCTGATTTATAGCTGGTTGTGATTAGAAATATCGAAACTGTGGCGGTGAATAAATTATGTATATGTTTTGATAAAATGATGTAAGAATTCAGAATAGCGTATGAATGGAGATAAGTTAAGGAAGGACGGAAATGAGGGAGCCCATGAGGGTGGTGAAGCCTATTTTACGGAGAGGTTTTGCCAAGTTCTTGTAAAAAATATATGAAAAAGTGATTTATTTTGGAAACATGATTTACAAGCTTATTTTGAGAATAACTCTATGTTAGAAAAAGATTTAGTTTACATATTTACTCATAATTGAGAAAAGTATTTTTGTATTAAAAATTTGATTTATTGGAAGTGATATTTGAGAATTGAAAATGAATTTATAATATTAAATTTGATTTGTTTGAATTATCAAGAAGGGATTTTTGAGAATTGATGATGGTTTGGCATAAACCTTTAAAAGATGGCAAAGTCCGAATTTTAGAGAAAATGCTGCAAATTTTTTTATAAAACTCCGAGGCTTTGCTTAAAGTATTATTTAAAGAAAATTTGATTTAGGAATCATAATATTCGATTTTTGATTTATCCAGAAAAGTATTATGTTATAAGTTTAATCCATTAAAAAAGATTTTGTTTTAAGTTAGGAATTGAGTTCGTTTTATTAAAAAAGTGACTTTTATCTTGAGTAAAAGTTAAAGCAGTTTGGGTATTTGGAAATTAAAGATTTTGATGCTAAGACTAAAAGTATACCTATGATATGGAGGTAAGAGTGATTGATTATTTGGTGATGCGGATGTATGTGTAATTAAGTGGTGATACGGAGGTACGTTTAATATAGGTGCTGCGGAGGTGTGTGTATGTAATTGGTGATGTGAAGGCATAATAAAGAGAAAGAAAATAAGAAGTCATGTATGAAAGAGATAACTGGAATGGATAATGAATTATGAAAAGTGCTAATGCAGAAGTGCCCGCTTGACTGATAGTCTAAGATTGCTAATGCAGAAATGTCTACCTAACTGATAGCATATGGAATGTGAATAGCCTTGTGCCAAATTGCTAATGCGAAAGGACCCGCCTAATTGATAGCTTGAGATTGCTAATGCAGGAATGTTCGCCTAATTGATAGTCTGTCTCTTACCGTGATGCCAAGATATCCTAATTGACATCGTAAATAGACCATATTTGGAGTTCTCCCCGAGTAACGTTGAGTTGCGGGTAGACAACCGATGCATGAGCTCATGGCCTGCATAGAAAATGCATTCATCATAAGTATTTGTATGAATTGCTTGAGTATTCTGTGTGTTGTGTTGTATTGTTTGTAAATTCCTTGTACTTAGTTTATATGTGAACTGTTTATGTGCTTGTGTTGTGTGTCTGGTTGTGCTTGTTGGTTCTTGTATATGTCAAGAATTAAGATAGTCGAGAACTGATTACTCAAAAACTGAGTAACATAAATGGGATTTGTTCAAAGTAATATAATTTGAAGAGAACGTACTAAAGTCTTTAAAGGAAGTTTTGAGGAATTCTAATGGAAATGATTTTAAAGTCGTAAAGCAATTATTTGCAACTTATTTCCTTAATCTCATGGCATTCACTGTCCCTACTGAGAGTCTGCAAGGACGAAGTTTTCACCCCTTACAGATTTTTTTTTCAGCAATAGGTTCATAAACCCTTGGTAACGAGCCACGACCGGCCCACAGAGTTTTATATATATATGTATTTGTATTCTCTGGATTTTAGTTTAATCTTAGATTTTATTTTTTCCTCGTCATTTATTGTTCTAGAAATTTCAGAGGGATAAGACTTGTATTTGAGAATCTTTGAATAAGTCTATGTATATAATATTATGTGAATATATGTATATATCTTTGTGATTGAGTGATTAAGAGTAACTTTTCGTTTTTATTAATTAAAGTTTTGATATCGTATTCGCGAAGGCTCAATATTAAATAAATATAGTAGGAATTTAAAGAAACAGAGGTAAGTAGCACTCGAACTTTTAGTATGGTCATGAGGTGCTAAAAGTTAGGGTGTTGCATTATGGTATCAGAGCAGTTCGTTCCTGTTAGAGCCTTGGGAATGGAATGAATATGCTTCATTGCATACTCTTAGTGTCTGTCATGCAAAAGAACTTATCCTAATGACGAGAGTTTGAATTTCAGATGCATGACTGTCTATTGATTAATGCTGTTAGTCGACCGTTATATTTCTCATGGTATTAGGTCTGGCCAACTTAATACTAATGATTTATGTATATGGGAACACTGGTGGATTATTATAGACGAAATAGAAGTAATAGGTTATGTGAATCACGAAGTTTGGGAACGTTAGAAGTTACATTTTAAGGGTTGGATTTGTCTCGACATATACTCTTTATTCGTGCTGTGTGACTTGGTGTCTTTTCTTCTTTCATTATTTTCATTGGAATTCTTTGTTCCGAATTCCCTCCTTAAAATGTGATTTGACACCTTATCGTTCATATGTTTCTTTGCCTGATTGTGATCCTATCTGTTCACTTAAATCTTTTTGAACATTCATTCTTGACATTGCATGTATTATTCTTCAAAAATCCTGTTTTCTTTTAGTAGAGTTTGAACTTATTCTATTGTAACAATTTTCGAGTGCGAAAATTTTTGTAAGGTGGGTGGAATATAACATCTCGAATTTTTAAAATTTAAATAATAAGTTATTCAAGATTTATTATTTTATTTAAAAAAATTATTCTAAAAAATTAATTAAATTAAATTTTATGATATTTTGAATTTAAAATCTGATAAAATTTTTAAATTATTTTTGTTATAATAAAATATTTAAAAAAATAAAAGAATTATTATTGTTATTATTATTAAAGTTAAAAAAAAAGAAAGAAGGAAGAAATTGGCCGAAGCCATTTGGAAGTTAAAGAAAGAAAATGAAACATATCTTATATGTATATACAAATATATAACCTATTAGAGAATCATTAGAATTAATTTAGATCAATTAGTATCGTTAGTATATCTGTATATTAATTGTAGGATTCTATCTCTTTATTGCTCTGATTTATTTACCACCTATAAATACCTCTTGTATATTGTACCTTTGATCACAACTCAATAATACACTTTTCAGATTACTCTCTCAGTCTCTTGTTTTTAACATGGTATCAAAGCCTGGTTTTATTTTTTCAATGAATATTAGTTCATAGCCCCATTTTTTTCCTTTCCGGCAGTGTTCTTTGGCCACTTTTTTCGTTTTCTTTTTTATGCTTCGGTTCGTCACACTCATAACCATCTTGTTCGTCTTGTCTCCGTGATTCCAACGCAATCAGATCCGCCGCCATCCACCGCCAGACGTGCCGCCACGCGCCGCCGAAAGAGGCTGCAACGACCAGGTTATTCTTCCTTCTAAATTCCACCCGTGCTTCTTTGCTCTCATTTTTCGATCTGTTTCTAACACTTTGGTTCGTCACCTCCGGCAACATCATGTTTTTCTCTTCGTCGGCTTTCCAACGCCGCCAAGACCGCCACCATCTGCCACCAGACGCGCCCGCATGCACTGCCGGAAATCCGTTGCTCACCTCCATTGTTTCCTTCCAGAAGCTTCAGCAGCCATTGATCTTGGTGTAGATCCACGCTCCTGGTGCTGCCACAAGTCGCAACGAAGACCTCCTTGGCATCTAACGACCCGCGCACGACCAGCCCCGACCCACGCATGATCCGATCCGACCCGTGGTTGACCCGCGCTCCACGTCACCGCCAGCGTGTACCTGTCACTCCACTCCGGTGCTGCCACGTGTCATTATCTCGCTGACGTGGTGCTGACATCACTGCTGACGTGGCAGATAAGCGGGACCCTCCCTAAGATTTTTTGGTGAGCTCTTTTCGATTCCGCACTCCAATTTCTCATTTAATGCTCCGAAATTGCCATTTTTCTCTCCTCTCTTTGATCTTGTGACTACTATCATGGAAACGCCAGATGTTTTTGCTGCCACCGACAGAAAGAGTAAATTCTGTCGAAACTATAACCATTCTGGACACCTTTTCCCCGACTGTCCTTCTGTTGAATGTCGCACATGCCACCAGAAAGGTCATATTAGCTACTATTCTGAGGGTTACCTAAAACTGTAGGTCGATCTCGGACGAGATCTTCTGTGCTGGTCGGAGCCGACGCGTCCGGCAAGTGTATAGCGGCTGGAGCTAGTGTGTCCGACTTGTGGAATTGAGAATGCTGCTGATCCCTTGTTACCGAAGGGTGGGGGGTACCTGCAAGGGACTCCGATGCTTAAATTAGCAAGGGTATTAAACAGGTATTGAGTAGAATCAGAGTATGAGTTATACCTGGGTGCTCTAGTGTATTTATAATGGTGAGGAGTGACCTTCTGTGGATAAGATAAGTTAGTTATCTTATCTTATCTTTATCTTCAAGGGAACCGCCCTTCTCTCTATAGGCTTGGGATGCCTTAGGATTTGGGGCGTGTTCCTCTATTTGGGCCCTTCTTTGGGCTTTCCTGGTGACTTGGCCGAGCTCTTAAGAAAGAGGTTGGGTTGTCCTGACCTGAAGAGGTCAGTCGCTTTGTCTGTCGAACATCCCGGGTCGGACAGCTCGACCCAGGGTATGAACAGTGCCCCTGCTTGAGCTCGGTCTTCTTTTTTGAGGTCGAGTCCTTGACTTCGGTCCTTCTTTGGTGAAGCCGAACTCAAGCATCTTGTCGATTTCTTTGTAGCAGTTTTTGAATGTAGAACGTTTCCTCTAAAAGCGCGCGCTTTTATATCGGCGCTTTGGGAACGTGCGAGGGTTTAATGCTTTCATTAATTTTAGCATTAATTGCCCCGTTTCCCTTTGGCTCTTTACTTTGATTTTGAAAACCCAGAAACGGTTTCTCTCCTTCGCCCTTTTCGTAACTTCTTTTCTCTGCTCCCTTCGCTCTTTGTTTTTTGCGCTTCTACTTTCTCGTGTTGCGACGTCGCTTGGCGTTTTTTCTGGAGCTTCTGTTTTTGCCTGGAATTTTGTAGTTTCACGTTTCTCCCTGTGACATTGCTTTTGTTCGCGTTCTTTCCTTTGCTTGTGAGAGGGCGTTTCCAGATTTCGTCTTCCATCTTCAATTTCTTTGAAGCTTGCCGCTCTTTCAGGTTGGTACTAGCTTTCTTGCTTCTTTCATAGCTTCGTCTTCAGTTTTTAGGTGAAGCTTTGATTTTGCATGTTTGAAAGTTTGAATCTTTTCGTGGTCTTTGTATTTGCTTGTCACAGTAACATGTTTTTCCTATCTTTCTTTTATGCATTCTCTTGGCATTTTCGTCGAGGCTTTCTAGGGTTTTATTGTTGCTTCTGGTTGTTTCCTGTCTTTGATGATTTCTACTTGGCGTGCTTTGATTTTTGGGAATGCTTTTTGCTTGGTAGACTGTAATGACTTTTTGTGTTTTTCTTTGATGAAAAATGTTTGCTGTTCTGTTTTGAATTCTTTCTGAGAAATGCTGGGGTGCAAGCTGTAGATCTTGCTTGGAAACCTTGCTTTGTTACTGCCTCCAAAGGATGCCCCAGGACTTTGGTTTGAGTCTTGGGGTTTTCCTTTTCTTGTTTCTTCGCCTGTATCGTATTGACCGAGTTGTTTTTCTCCCTTTGTCCGGGATATTTTTAGTAACCCCATCTTCTTTTATTACTTGTAGGATTAGTTGGCCTCATGTCTTCTCGCAATAACATTGTAGAGATGTCTTCCAGAGTTCCCGAGGGGATGTCCGATTGGCTGGACTCCCTTGTTTTGTTGTGTGTTTCTATTGTGGATGCTAAATTTTGCACAGAACCGAGGAAGCGCCATAGGATTTATGGTAACAATGCCCGTGAGGAGGATTACGAGCTTGTTGCTCCTGATTCTGATGAGAGAGTTTGTTTTCCGACTTCCATTGAGAGTGAGCGTCCCTTCTTCTATGCCTATGAATACTTCTTCAGTCAGTTGAATGTTACTTTTTCTTTTACTACTTTCGAGACTGACCTGTTGTGGTCGTGTAATATTGCCCCATCCCAGCTTCACCCAAATTCTTGGGGCTTTATTAAAATTTTTCAACTTCTCTGCCGAGAATTAGATGTAACACCCTCTCAGACTCTTTTCCTTTATTTGTTTGTTTCCGCCAAGCCTGGCAGTTCTTCAAAAAAGAAAGCTTCCTGGGTTTCCTTCAGGTCCGCCCAGGGCCATAAAATTTTTGCTATGTATGATGAGTCCTTTAAGGACTTCAAGAATTACTTTTTTAAGGTTCGTGCTGTCGAGGGGGCCCGTCCCTTTTTTCTTGATGAAAATGATGAGCCTTCTTTCCCTCTAGAATGGCAGAGGGATGTGAGAGTGTCTCGCTATACCTGTGAGATGCTTGATGATGTTGAGCTTGCCTTTGTTGTTGTTCTTGAGGATCTGTGGGGGAAACCACCCCATCTTGATACAAAAAGATTTTTGAATGACCCGTCCTTGGTTCGGACTATTTTGGGTACTTGTCTGACTTTGTTTCTATACTTGTTTCTTAATTTTTCCTTCCTCTTATTGAGATTGTAACTCTTTGCTGTGGCTGATTCTGTATTTGCAGAGATGTCAAAGAACAATGACCCCATGAGGGCCTTTAAAAAGGCAAAGAAGGCAACTGCTGCTCTGAACATCTCGGCCAAGGTGGCCGGAGAGAGATCTTCTCAGGCCCCCGTGAAGCCTCCTGTGCCGAGTTCTCCCGGGCCGAGGAAAGCAATTCCTACTCCTCAATTTCGTCAGGTCGATCCTCCACAGACTTCTGCCGCTGCTTCTGGTGCTCCTTCTAGTAAGAAGCAAAAAACAACTGAGCCTTTCAACCTTGATGCTCCTGACTTTGATCCGGTCGAGTTTGTAGATCAACAAATCGGTCCTTATGGTGCCCTCTCTATGGATGACGTATCACTTCTTCATCATTTTGATTATGTAACTCGAAGTGGTATTAAGTTGGCACACATGGGAGCGGCCCTGTATCGAACTGCTCAAAGTCTTCCTCTTCATGCCACCAAAGCTTTTATGGAGGAGGCCAAATGGGAGTTTGATCGGATAAAAGGCTTGAAGGAGGAGCTCGAAGTAAAGGTGGCCAAGTTGGAAAAAGATCTGGTGAATAAGAAGGCGAGTTCCCTCCCTTTGGCTGCCTCTGTGAGGCTGGCTGAGGACACAGCACTGAGGCATAAGGATAGCTATGTCACGTCTTATCGGGAGGGAATGCGTCTGAAGGAGGAGTTGGAGAACATCCGAGCTGATTACTTCGAGCTTCAAGGTCATCTTGTTGACAGTGTAACTGCTGCCTATGAGAACCTGAAGGAGCAGGTTCGAGTTATTGCTCCTGAGGCCGACCTTACTCTCTTCAGCCTGGACAATGTTGTGAGGGATGGTAAGATTGTCCCTGATGACTAGGATGATGATGATGCTGACCCTCCCCCAGTGCCTTCTGTCAAAGTGTCGACCTCCTCGGTTCCTCCCGTTACTTCTGAGCTGGATTGCCAGATTCTGAACTGGGATGATGGAACTGTAGATGCTGTGCCTATTCAGACTTGCCCTCCCTCTCCCCGTACTGATGCTACCGGGAAGGCTCCAGATCTTGGTTGACCTCCTTTTTTAAGTATTTGTGTAAATAGCCCGGTTTGTGGGCTTTGAACTCTTTTTTGTAAATGATGTTTTGTTGACTGTTGATACTTCCAGTTGCTACTTTTAGCAACTTTATTTTGAAAAACAAAATGGTTTCTCTTGCTTTTGGGGTTGGCTTCAAGCGGCCTGTTGAGTCTTTGTTTTATGGTAACTGCGATATGCTTGCTTGCAGCTTTCTTTAGCATTTACTTGGAATTTTCAGAGTTATTTTTTATCCATCCTCTTTTGATTGCTTTTGTGGCGAGGTCGAGGTCTATCGGGTCGAGTTATCTCCCCTCTGTTGGTTGATCTTCTCAATTGATCTTTTCGAGCAACCCCTTGGGATTACTTTTTATAACTTTTTGTAGCTTTAGTCTGACTTCTTCATGTTGGTCCCCGTTTCGTTACTAGGTGATCCTTTTTCTTAGATCTTGTTCAGATCTCTTTTGAGGTTTTACCTTTTGTAACTTTATCTTTTTCGGGCCGACTTCGTCATGTCGAACGTCGTTGAGTTACTCGATAGTCCTCTTTCTTGGACCTTTGTTCAGGTCTTTTTCAGGGATTTATCTTTATCTTTCTGGGTCGACTTTTGTCATGTCAGGCTCTGTCGAGTTATTTGATAATCCTCTTTCTTGGACCTTGTTCAGGTCTCTTTTAGGGACTATCTTGTTTTGTAGGAGACCGACTTCGTTAGGTCGATCTCTTCTAAGTTGTTTTTGTAATCCTCTTTCTTGGACCTTTGTTAAGTCTCTTTCAGGGATTACTTTTACAACTTGTCTTGTAGGAGACCGACTTCGTTAGGTCGATCTCTTCTAAGTTGTTTTTGTAATCCTCTTTCTTGGACCTTTGTTAGGTCTCTTTCAGGGATTACTTTTACAACTTGTCTTGTAGGAGACCGACTTCGTTAGGTCGATCTCTTCTAAGTTGTTTTTGTAATCCTCTTTCTTGGAACTTTGTTAGGTCTCTTTCAGGGATTACTTTTACAACTTGTCTTGTAGGAGACCGACTTCGTTAGGTCGATCTCTTCTAAGTTGTTTTTGTAATCCTCTTTCTTGGACCTTTGTTAGGTCTCTTTCAGGGATTACTTTTACAACTTGTCTTGTAGGAGACCGACTTCATTAGGTCAATCTCTTCTAAGTTATAGCAATTCCTCTTTAATAGGGTTGGTTAGACCTCTTTCCAGGGATTTGCTGATAACTTGGGTTGACTTGGTCTGACTTTTTAGTGTCGGCCAGTCTTTTTAAGTTATTATATAGCAATCCATAAGACCTCGTCAGGTTCTTTCTGGGATCACTTTCGATAACTTCTTGCATTATTCTGTGTTCATCTTTGCCGATTTGTAGATGGTGGTTTCTGTCCTGGTTTAATCGACCTTTAGGTGAATCGCGTTTTCACCTTTGTCGGTCGATCATTCCTATCGAGATTGTACAGTGAATCTGTTCTTCACTTTATGTTCGATCCGTTGCTTTATAATTGGACGATGAATGCTTCAGATTAATGCGTCCTGGGAATTTGTAGAATATCTGAAATGTATTTTATTTAAAGAAAGTGCAAATATATACAGGCGGGAGTTTTTCATACCCTTAAGTCGGATTAAATCTCAATCTTGACGCCTCATTAAAAAACCTTTTCAGGAAAAAGAGTGCATCTTGTGATGAGATCTTTTACCTTTCCTAACTATAGTACCTTCTTAGGTTACAAGCGTGCCATGATCTTGGGAGTTATCGTCCCTCGAGTTCGGACAGTCTGTAGTAGCCCTTCCCAAGTACTTCTGTGACTCGGTAGGGTCCTTTCCAGTTGGCTGCCAGCTTTTCTTCTCCAGGTCGAGTTGTTCCAATATCATTTCGGATTAAGATGAGATCATTCTCAGCGAAACCTCTTGGCACTACCTTTTGATTATACCTGGAAGCCATTCACCGCTTTAGTGCTTCTTCTCTGATCCGAGCTTTTTCTTAGATTTCCGAAAGTAGGTCGAGCTCTTCTCTTTGAAGTTGAGAATTGGTTTGTTCATTGTAGTGGACTACTCGGGGAGACCCTTCCTCGACTTCTATTGGAATCATTGCCTCCACTCTGTATGCTAATCGAAATGGTGATTCGTTCGTAGTAGAATGGGGGGTTGTTCGATACGCCCATAGGACTTGTGGAAGTTCCTCGGCCCAAGCCCCCTTTACTTCTTGCAGTCTCTGTTTCAGCCCGGCCAATATGACTTTGTTGGCCGCTTCGGCTTGTCCATTGGCTTGAGGATGCTCGACGGAGGTGAACTGGTGTTTTATATTCAAGTTGGCCACTAGTTTTCTGAAGCCTACATCTATGAATTGGGTGCCATTGTCTGTGGTGATGGAGTATGGGACCCCGAACCTTGTAACGATGTTCCTATATAGGAATTTCCGGCTTCTTTGAGCAGTGGCGTTGGCTAGGGGTTTTGCCTCGATCCATTTCGTGAAATAGTCTACCCCTACTATGAGGAATTTTACTTGTCCCGATTCCTGTGGAAAGGGTCTGAGAAGATCGAGTCCCCATTTTGCAAATGGTCAGGGTGAGGTCACGCTGATGAGTTTTTCCGGCAGGGCGATGTGAAAGTTGGCATTATTCTGACATGGTGGACATGTCTTTACAAATTCTATAGCTTCCCTTTGTAGAGTTGGCCAATAGAATCCCGCCCGGAGTACCATTTTGGCGAGAGCTTGAGCTCTAAGATGATTGCCACAAATGCCGCTGTGTACTTCCTCCAAGACTTCTTTGTGTTGGAAGTCGGTACGCACTTTAACAATGGTATTGAGATCCCTCTTTTGTACAGTGTGTTGTTTATGATAGTGTAGTACTATGCTTCCCTTTTTAACCTCTTTGCCTCTTTTTCATCTGTAGAGAGAGTTTCTGTTTTGAGGTAATTAATTATGGGGGTCATCCACCCTTGATCCCGACCTGTTATGGCTAGGACTTTTTCTTCTTTTGATATTGATGGGTTCTGTAGTACTTCCTAGATGAGGCTTCTATTGTTGCCCCAAGGTTTGGTGCTGGCTAATTTTGAGAGTGCGTCAGCTCGAGCGTTCTGCTCATGGGGTATGTGGCAGATCCTATATTCCCCGAGTTGTCCGAGCTGTTCCTTGGTTTTATCCAAATATTTTTTCATAGTAGGATCTTTGGCATGGTAGCTCCCTGTTATTTGTGAGGTAACGACTTGTGAGTCGCTGTAGATGTTGAGTTTCTGAGCTCCAACTTCTCTAGCCAGCTTCAAGCCAGCTAATAACGCTTCGTATTCTGCCTGGTTGTTTGAGGTCGAGAATCCAAATTTGAGGGAAAGCTCAAGTTGGGTTCCTTGGTTGCTTTCGATTATCACACCTGCACCACTTCTGGCTTTATTCGAGGAACCGTCCACGTATATATTCCACTCTATGGGGATCTCCGAGGTGTCTGTGAATTCTGCAATGAAGTCGGCTAGGTATTGTGTTTTGATGGCTGTCCGCGCTTCGTATTGGAGGTCGAACTCGGACAACTCAATTGCCCATTATAGGATTCTTCATACTAGATCTGTTTTCTGCAATATCCCCCTTATGGGCTGGTTGGTTCGAACCTTAATGATATGCGCTTGGAAGTACGGGCGAAGTCGTCGGAATGTGAGTATGAGAGCGTAGGCAAACTTCTCTATTTTCTGGTAGTTCATCTCTGACCCCTGCAGTGCTTTACTAATGAAGTAGACGGGTTGTTGCCCACCCTCGTCTTCTCTAATTAGTGCTGAGGCTATTGCTCGACTTCCTACTGCGAGGTACAATATGAGTGGTTCCTCTGCTCGTGGTCGAGATAGGATAGGTGGCTGTCCCAAGAATTCTTTGAAGTCTTGGAAGGCTTGTTCACATTCCATTGTCCACTCAAAGTTTTTTCCTTTCCTTAAAGTAGCATAGAAAGGGAGGGATCTTATCGCTGACCCTGCTAGGAATCTGGATAAGGCTGTCAGTCTCCCATTGAGTTGTTGTACCTCTTTGACGCAGGTTGGGCTCTTCATGTTGAGTATGGCCTGGCATTTATCTGGATTTGCCTCGATTCCTCTTTGTGTGAGCATAAAGCCCAAGAACTTACCGGCTTCCACTGTAAAGGTGCATTTAGCCGGGTTAAGTCGCATGCCATGCTTCCGTATGGTGTCGAATACTTGAACCAAGTCAGACAGTAATGTTTCTTCACTTTCTGTCTTTATTAACATGTCATCCACGTAGACTTTCATAATTTTTCCGATGTGGTCTGAGAAGACCTTATTCATTATCCTTTGATAAGTAACTCTCTCGTTCTTAAGGCCGAAAGGCATTACGATGTAACAATAGTTTGCTTTGGGTGTTAGAAACGAGGTTTTTTCTTGATCTGGTGGATACATTGGGATCTGGTTGTACCCCGAGTATGCGTCCATAAGTGAGAGATACTTATATCCCGATGAGGCATCTACTAGAGCGTCGATGCTTGGTAGTGGATAAGGGTCTTTTGGGCAGGCTTTGTTGAGGTCGGTGTAGTCGGTGCACATTCGCCACTTTCCATTTGACTTTCTCACTAAGATGACGTTTGCTAGCCATAGTGGGTACTTAACTTCTCTTATGAACCCTGCCTCTAGTAGTGCTTGCACCTGTTCTGCTACAGCCTAAGACCGTTCTGGCCAGAGTTTTCTTCGTCTTTGTTGTACTGGCCGGGATCCCGGATAGACTGCCAACTTGTGGCTCATCAGTTCGAGATCTATGCCTGGCATGTCGGCAGCTTTCCATGCGAAGAGATTAACATTATCTCGTAGGAACTGTATGAGTGATTCCTTTGCGTCTCCTTTCAGGATCGTGCCAATATTAGTTGTCTTATCCGAGGTGTCTCTGATCTGAACTTTCTCTACTTCACCTTCAGGCTGTGGACGGAGTTCTTCTCGTCTCTGAACTCTGCCAAGTTTGATTGTGTGGAACTCTCCTCCTTCGCCTTTGAGGTTTAGACTTTTGTTATAACAGCGACGCACCATCTTTTGATCTACTTTTATTGTAGCTATCCCTTCTGCAGTTGGGAATTTCATACATAGATGTGGAGTTAAAACTATTGCGCCGAGTTAGTTTAACGTCGTCCGACCTATTAAGGCATTGTAGGCTGAGCTTACGTCGACCACGATTTAGTCTATCTTAAGTGTTCTGGACTGGTTCCCCTTTTCCAAAGGTTACATGTAGCGATACGTATCCCAGTATGATAGTGATGACCATAGGATCGTCGTGTCCCGAGATGATTCTAGATGCGTCTTCTTTAGTAAACGTGATTGCTGGGATGTCTGGCGCCTCCTTCTTTCCTTCGACATGGTATACTTCTTTGAGGTGTCGCTTGCGGGATGATTTGGAAATTCCTCCTCCCGCAAATTCGCCGTGTATCACGTGGACGTGTCTCTCTGGTGTGCAAGGTGATCGTTCAGACCGTCCGACATCTTCATCACGTCTTCTTTTTCTTGGCTTTTCGTCTCGGTTGGCCAAAAACCGATATAGTTTTCCTTCTCTTACTAATTTCTCTATGACGTTTTTCAAGTCGAAGCATTCGTTGGTGGAATGTCCTCGAACTCGATGATACTCACAGTATTCGTTCCGATTCCCTCCTCCTCTTTTGCCTTTGAGTGGCCGAGCTGGGAGTATTTTTTCCGTATGGCAGACTTCTTTGTAAACATCTACTAAGGATACCCTGAGAGGGGTGTAGTTATGATATTTTTTATTTTCTCTCCGGAGCGATCTTTCTTTTTCTTGGATTCTTTATCTTTATCTCGGTAGGTAGAACCGAACCTCGAGGCTTCCCCAAGTCGAGAATTCTCCTCCATGTTGATGTACTTCTACGCCCGTTCTTGTACTTCGTCCAGGGATGCAGGGTACTTTTTTGATATAGATTGGCTGAACGGTCCTTCTCGTAGGCCATTTATGAGGCCCATAATGGCAGCTTCTATTGGTAGACTTTGTATGTCCATGCATGTTTTGTTGAATCTTTCCATGTAGTTACGAAGACTCTCCCAATCTCCTTTCTTGATTCCTAGTAGGCTGGGTGCGTGTTTAGCCTTGTCTTTCTGTATGGAAAATCTGGCCAGGAACCTTTTGGCCAGGTCGTCGAAGCTCGAGAGGGACTTTGGAGGTAGGTTGTCGAACCATCTAATGGCTGTTTTGGTAAGAGTTGTTGGAAAGGCTTTGCAGCGAACTGCATCCGAGGCGTCAGTGAGGTACATTCTACTTCTAAAATTGTTGAGATGATGGTTGGGGTCCGAGGTGCCATCATACAGAGTCATATCCGGAAGTTTGAAGTCCTTTGGGATTTTGGTCTTCATAATTTCCCTGGTGAATGGATCTTGATCCTTGCGAGGGCTATCCTCTGGAGTGGATCGAGGAGCTTTAGTTTTGAGATCGGCTTCGAGTTCTAGAAGCTTATCTTCTAATTCTTGGCGTCTGATGAGCGGATAATTTGTACGCTTTTTGGCATTGTTTTTAGTATGTTTTTAGTATATTTTTTATTAGTTTTTAGTTAAAAATCACTTTTCTGGGCTTTACTATGAGTTTGTGTGTTTTTCTGTGATTTCAGGTATTTTCTGGCTGAAATTGAGGGACCTGAGCAAAAATCTGATTTAGAGACTGAAAAGGACTGCAGATGCTGTTGGATTCTGACCTCCCTACACTCGAAGTGGATTTTCTGGAGCTACAGAAGCCCAATTGGCGCGCTCTCAATGGCGTTGGAAAGTAGACATCCTGGGCTTTCCAGCAATATATGATAGTCCATACTTTGCCTAAGATTTGATGGCCCAAACCGGCGTTCAAAGTCACCCTCAGAAATTCCAGCGTTAAACGCCGGAACTGGCACCAAAATGGGAGTTAAACGCCCAAACTGGCATAAAAGCTGGCGTTTAACTCCAAGAAGAGTCTCTACACGAAAATGCTTCATTGCTCAGCCCAAGCACACACCAAGTGGGCCCGGAAGTGGATTTTTATGTCATTTACTCATCTTTGTACACCCTAGGCTACTAGTTCCCTATATATAGGACCTTTTACTATTGTATTTGAATCTTCTGATCTTTGGAATCTTTTGATCTTTAGATCTTTTGATCACTTTGGGAGGCTGGCCTCACGGCCATGCCTAGACCTTGTTCTTATGTATTTTCAACGGTGGAGTTTCTACACACCATAGATTAAGGTGTGGAGCTCTGCTGTACCTCGAGTATTAATGCAATTACCATTGTTCTTCTATTCAATTCCGCTTGTTCTTGTTCTAAGATACCACTTGCTCTTCAACTTGATGAATGTGATGATCCGTGACACTCATCATCATTCTCACCTATGAACGTGTGACTGACAACCACCTCCGTTCTACCTTAGATTGGGTGGATATCTCTTGGATTCCTGATACACGATGCATGGTTGATCGCCTGACAACCGAGCGCTCGCCTGACAAACGAGCCAGCCATTCCGTGAGATCAGAGTCTTCGTGGTATAGGCTAGAACTGACGGCGGCATTCAAGAGAATCCGGAAGGTCTAACCTTGTCTGTGGTATTCTGAGTAAGATTCAATGACTGAATGACTGTGACGTGCTTCAAACTCCTGAGGGCGGGGCGTTAGTGACAGACGCAAAAGAATCACTGGATTCTATTCCGGCCTGATCGAGAACCGACAGATGGATAGCCGTGCCGTGACAGGGTGCGTTGAACATTTTCACTGAGAGGATGGGAGGTAGCCACTGACAACGGTGAAACCCTTGCTTAAGCTTGCCATGGAAAGGAGTAAGAAGGATTGGATGAAGACAGTAGGAAAGCAGAGAGACGGAAGGGACAAGCATCTTCATACGCTTATCTGAAATTCCCACCAATGAATTACATAAGTATCTCTATCTTTATCTTTATGTTTTATTCGTATATCACCCATATCCATTTGAGTTTGCCTGACTAAGATTTACAAGGTGACCATAGCTTGCTTCATACCAACAATCTCTGTGGGATCGACCCTTACTCGCGTAAGGTTTATTACTTGGACGACCCAGTACACTTGCTGGTTAGTTGTGCGAAGTTGTGATAAAGAAGTGAGATTGCAATTGTGCGTACCATGTTGATGGCGCCATTGATAATCACAATTTCGTGCACCAAGTTTTTGGCACCGTTGCCGGGGATTGTTGAGTTTGGACAACTGACGGTTCATCTTGTTGCTTAGATTAGGTATTTTTTTTTCGGAATTCTTGAAGATGAATTCTAGTGTTTCAAGATGATCTGTTGAAGTCTGGCTGGCTGTGAAGCCATGTCTAATTTCATTGGACCGAGGTTTCAACTTATCATCACAAGAGCTTGTTGATTTCTATCAATCTTGCTATTGGAGCAGTGATCTGCTAAGGCTTGGCTGGCCATTGGCCATGTCTGGTGTTTTGGACCGAAGCTTTCTCTGAAAGCTTGGCTGGCTGTGAAGCCATGTCTAATTCCTGGACCGGAGTCTTAGACTAAACATTGCATGATTCCTGGAATTCTCATTAAGAATTTTGATACTTTTTTTCACTTTATTTTCGAAAAATCCAAAAAAATTTACAAAATCATAAAATCCAAAATATATATATATATATATATATATATATATATATATTTCTTGTTTGAGTCTAGAGTTTCATTTTAAGTTTGGTGTCAATTGCATGCATTCATTCATGTGTCTTAAGGATCTTCAAGTAATTCTTGATGATTTCTTACTCTGATCTTTGAATTCTCTTGGCTTGAGTGTTTATGTGTCTCATATGCATTCTCATTAGTGTCAGTAGTATACAAACTGCTAAGTTTGGTGTCTTGCATGTATTGTTATTTGATTTTAGTTGCATTTTGATTATTCTTCATTATTAAAAATCCAAAAATATTTTTAATTTGTATCTTCTCAAGTCAATAATACAAGAGAATTGAAGATTCAGAACAAACTGCAGAGGAATTGCACAGAAAAAGTTGGGCGTTCAAAATGCCCAGTGAAGAAGACAGACTGGCGTTTAAACGCCAGCCAGGGTACCTGGTTGGGCGTTTAACGCCCAAAAAGGTAGTGTTTTGGGCGTTAAACGCCAGAATGTGCACCATTCTGGGCGTTTAACGCCAGGATGGCACAAGAGGGAAGATTTTGTTTTCAAATCAATTTTTTTCTAAGTTTTCAAAATTTTTCAAAATCAAATCTTTTTCAAAATCATATCTTTTCAATCATGTGTTTTCAAAATCAATTTCTTTCCTTTTTCAAAAATACTTGCTCTCAATTAATGATTTGATTCAACATATCAAGTATGCTGTCTTTTCTGTTGAGAAAGGTTTAATGTTTGAATCATATCTTTCTTGATAGCCAAGTCATTAATTTTCAAAATCAAATCTTTTTTAAAAAAATGTTTTTCAAATCATATCTTCTCAATCACATCTTTTTAAAACTAATCATATCTTCTTAACCACATCTTTTTCAAAATAATTTTCAATCATATCTTTTTAATTTCTAATTTCAAATTCTTTTTAAAAAATCACTTGATTTCTTTCCTACTTTTATTTTCGAAAATCAATTAGTCTTTTTTTTTTCAAAATGTTTTCAAAATCTTTTACTTAATTTTCGAAAATTGCTTCCCTTCTTCTCACATCCTTTTATTTATGGACTAACACTATTCCTTGATGCAAAAATTCGAACTCCATCCTCTTTGATAAGTTCGAATTTTCTACTTCTATCTTCCATTTTTCTTTTCCTCTGACACCTCAAGGAATCTCTATACTAGGACATAGAGGATTCCATATTTTCTTGTTTTCTTCTCTTTCTTATGAGCAGGAGCAAAGACAAAAGCATTCTTGTTGAGGCTGATCCTGAACCTGAAAGGACCTTGAAGCGAAAGCTAAGAGAAGCTAAGGCACAACTCTCTGTAGAGGACCTAACCGAATTCTTCAAAGAAGAAGAATACATGGCAGGCGAAAACAACAACAATGCCAACAATGCAAGGAAGGTGCTGGGTGACTTTACTGCACCTACTCCCGACTTCTATGGGAGAAGCATCTCTATCCCTGCCATTGGAGCAAACAACTTTGAGCTTAAGCCTCAATTAGTTTCTCTAATGCAACAGAATTGCAAGTTTCATGGACTTCCATTGGAAGATCCTCATCAGTTTTTGGCTGAGTTCTTGCAAATCTGTGACACTGTCAAGACTAATGGGGTTGACCCTGAGGTCTACAGACTTATGCTATTCCCTTTTGCTGTAAGAGACAGAGCTAGGACATGGTTGGACTCACAACCTAAAGAAAGCCTGGACTCTTAGGAAAAGCTAGTCAATGCCTTCTTGGCAAAGTTCTTTCCACCTCAAAAATTGAGTAAGCTTAGAGTGGAAGTCCAAACCTTCAGACAGAAGGAAGGAGAATCCCTCTATGAAGCTTGGGAAAGATACAAACAGTTAATCAGAAAGTGTCCCACTGATATGCTTTCTGAATGGAGCATCATAGGTATTTTCTATGATGGTCTCTCTGAACTGTCCAAGATGTCTTTGGATAGCTCTGCTGGAGGATCTCTTCATCTGAAGAAGACGCCTACAGAAGCTCAAGAGCTGATTGAAATGGTTGCAAATAACCAATTCATGTACACTTCTGAAAGGAATCATGTGAACAATGGGACTAGTCAGAAGAAAGGAGTTCTTGAGATTGACAATCTGAATGCCATATTGGCTCAGAACAAAATATTGACTCAACAAGTCAATATGATTTCTCAAAGTCTGTCTGGAATGCAAAATGCACCAAGCAGTACTAAGGAAGCTTCATCTGAGGAAGAAGCTTATGATCCTGAGAACCCTTCAATGGAAGAGGTGAATTACATGGGAGAACCCTATGGAAACACCTATAATCCTTCATGGAGAAATCATCCAAATCTCTCATGGAAGGATCAACAGAGACCTCAACAAGGTTTCAACAATAATAATGGTGGAAGAAACAGGTTTAGCAATAGCAAGCCTTTTCCATCATCTTCTCAGCAACAGACAGAGAGTTCTAAGCAGAATAACTCTGACTTAGCAACCATGGTCTCTGATCTGATCAAAACCACTCAAAGTTTCATGACTGAAACAAGGTCCTCCATTAGAAATTTGGAGGCACAAGTGGGTCAGCTGAGCAAGAGAATTACTGAACTCCCTCCTAGTACTCTTCCAAGCAATACAGAAGAAAATCCAAAAGGAGAGTGCAAAGCCATCAACATGGCCGAATTTGGAGAGGAAAGAGAGGCAGTAAACGCCACTGAGGAAGGCCTCAATGGACGTCCACTGGCCTCCAATGAGTTCCCCAATGAGGAACCATGGGAATCTGAGGCTCAAAATGAGACCATAGAGATTCCATTGAATTTACTTCTGCCATTCATGAGCTCTGATGAGTATTCTTCCTCTGAAGAGGATGAGTATGTCACTGAAGAGCAAGTTGCTAAATACCTTGGAGCAATCATGAAGCTAAATGACAAGTTATTTGGAAATGAGACTTGGGAGGATGAACCCCTTTTGCTCACCAAAGAACTGGATGACTTGTCTAGGCAGAAATTACCTCAAAAGAGACAAGATCCTGGGAAGTTCTCAATACCTTGTACCATAGGCACCATGACCTTCAAGAAGGCCTTGTGTGACTTTGGGTCAAGTGTAAACCTCATGCCTCTCTCTGTAATGGAGAAGCTAGGGATCTTTGAGGTGCAAGCTGCAAAAATCTCACTAGAGATGGCAGACAACTCAAGAAAGCAAGCTCATGGACTTGTACAGGATGTTCTGGTAAAAGTTGAAGACCATTACATCCCTACTGATTTCATAGTTCTTGAGACTGGGAAGTGCATGGATGAATCCATCATCCTTGGTAGACCCTTCCTAGCCACAGCAAAGGCTGTGATTGATGTTGATAGAGGAGAGCTAATCATTCAAGTGAATGAAGAATCCTTGGTGTTTAAGGCCCAAGGATATCCCTCTGTCACCATGGAGAAGAAGCATGAAGAGCTTCTCTCAAAACAGAGCCAAACAGAGCCCCCACAGTCAAACTCTAAGTTAGGTGTTGGGAGGCCACAACCAAACTCTAAGTTTGGTGTTGAACCCCCACATTCAAACTCTAAGTTTGGTGTTGGGAGGTTCCAACATTGCTCTGAGTATCTGTGAGGCTCCATGAAAGTCCTCTGTCAAGCTACTGACATTAAAGAAGTGCTTGTTGGGAGGCAACCCAATGTTATATTTTATATATTTTTCTTTGTTATTTTATATTTTTTGTAGGTTGATGATCATGAGAAGTCACAAAATCAATGAAAAAAGAAAAAACAGAATGAAAAGCAGAAAGAAAAACAGCACACCCTGGAGGAAAGCGTGCTGGCGTTTAAACGCCAGTAAGGCTAGCTGTTGGGCGTTTAACGCCCAATCTGGCACCATTCTGGGCGTTTAACGCCAGAAAGGGGCACCAGACTGGCGTTAAACGCCAGAAAAGGGCAAGAAGCTGGCGTTAAACGCCAGAAATGGGCACCAGCCCGGCGTTTAACGCCAGAATTAGCTCAAAACGCAATTTTTCTTGCCATTTGGTGCAGGGATGACTTTTTCTTGACACCTCAGGATCTGTGGACCCCACAGGACCCCCACCTACCCTACACACTCTCTCTCTTCTTCACCCATTCACCAATCACCTCAACACCTCTTCCCCAAAAACCCTTCACCTATCAAATCCCATCTTTCTCTTCACCACTCACATCCATCCTTCATAAAACCGCGCCTACCTCACCATTCAAATTCAAACCACTTTCCCACCCAAACCCACCCTCACATAGCCGAACATCACCCTTCCCCCTCTCCTATATAAACCCATCTTCACTCCTTCATTTTCACACAACCTAAACACTACTTCTCCCCCTTTTGGCCGAACACAAAGCCATTCCCTTCTCCTCTATTTTCTTCTTCTACTACTCTCTTCTTTCTTCTTTTGCTCGAGGACGAGCAAACCTTTTAAGTTTGGTGTGGTAAAAGCATTGCTTTTTATTTTTCCATAACCATTTATGGCATCCAAGGCCGGAGAAACCTCTAGAAAGAGGAAAGGGAAGGCAAAAGCTTCTACCTCCGAGTCATGGGAGATGGAGAGATTCATCTCAAGGGTGCATCAAGACCACTTCTATGAAGTTGTGGCCTTGAAAAAGGTGATCCCCGAGGTCCCTTTTTCACTCAAAAAGAGTGAATATCCGGAGATCCGACATGAGATCCGAAGAAGAGGTTGGGAAGTTCTTACCAACCCTATTCAACAAGTCGGAATCTTAATGGTTCAAGAGTTCTATGCCAATGCATGGATCACCAAGAACCATGATCAAAGTGTGAACCCGGATCCAAAGAATTATCTTACTATGGTTCGGGGGAAATACTTGGATTTTAGTCCGGAAAATGTAAGGTTGGCATTCAACTTGCCCATGATGCAAGGAGATGAACATCCTTACACTAGAAGGGTCAACTTTGATCAAAGGTTGGACCAAGTCCTCACAGTCATATGTGAAGAGGGCGCCCAATGGAAGAGAGATTCAAGAGGGAAGCCGGTTCAATTGAGAAGGCATGACCTCAAACCCGTGGCTAGAGGATGGTTGGAGTTTATCCAACGCTCAATCATTCCTACTAGCAACCGGTCCGAAGTTACTATAGACCGGGCTATCATGATTCATAGCATCATGATTGGAGAAGAAATAGAAGTTCATGAGGTTATATCTCAAGAACTTTATAAGGTGGCGGACAAGTCCTCTACCTTGGCAAGGTTAGCCTTCCCTCATCTCTTTTGTCACCTCTGTTATTCGGTTGGAGGTGACATAGAGGGAGACATCCCTATTGATGAGGACAAGCCCATCACTAAGAAGAGGATGGAGCACACAAGAGACCCCACTCATCATGAGATTCCTGAGATTCCTCAAGGGATGCACTTTCCTCCACAAAACTATTGGGAGCAACTAAACACCTCCCTAGGAGAATTGAGTTCCAACATGGGACAACTAAGGGTGGAGCATCAAGAACACTCCATCATCCTCCATGAAATTAGAGAAGATCAAAGAATCATGAGAGAGGAGCAACAAAGACAAGGAAGGGACATTGAGAAGCTCAAACACTCTATAGGATCTTCAAGAAGAAGAACAAGCCGCCATCACTAAGGTGGACCCGTTCTTTAATTTCCTTGTTCTTTATTTTCCTGTTTTTCAAATTTTAGTGCTTATGTTTATCTATGTTTGTGTCTTGTGATCATTAGTGTCTTAGTGTCTATGCCTAAAAAGTTATAAATGTCCTATGAATCCATCACCTCTCTTGAATAAAAAAATGTTCTTAATTGAAAAAGAAAAGAATTGCATGAATTTTGAATTTTATAACAGTTTGATTATTTTGATGTGGTGGCAATACTTTTGTTTCCTGAATGTATGCTTAAACAGTGCATATGTCTTTTGAATTTGTGGTTCATGAATGTTGGCTCTTGAAAGAATGATGAAAAAGGAGACATGTTACTGAGGATCTGAAAAATCATTAAAATGATTCTTGAAGTAAGAAAAAGCAGTGAATACAAAAAAGAAAAAAAAAGGGGGAGAAAATTTCGAAAAAAAAAGAAAGAAAAAGAACGTAATAAAGTTGTGATCCAAGGCAAAAAGAGTGTGCTTAAGAACCCTGGACACCTCTAATTGGGGACTCTAGCAAAGCTGAGTCACAATCTGAAAAGGTTCACCCAATTATGTGTCTGTGGCATGTATGTATCCGGTGGTAATACTGGAAGACAGAGTGCTTTGGGCCACGGCCAAGACTCAATAAGTAGCTATGTTCAAGAATCATCATACTTAACTAGGAGAATCAATAACACTATCTGGATTCTGAGTTCCTAAAGAAGCCAATCATTCTGAATTTCAAAGGATAGAGTGAGATGCCAAAACTATTCAGAGGCAAAAAGCTAAAGGCCCCGCTCATCTAATTAAGACTGATCTTCATAGATGTTTTTGGAATTCATTGCATATTCTCTTCTTTTTATCTTATTTGATTTTCAGTTGCTTGAGGACAAGCAACAATTTAAGTTTGGTGTTGTGATGAGCGGATAATTTGTACGCTTTTTGGCATTATTTTTAGTATGTTTTTAGTATGATCTAGTTAGTTTTTAGTATATTTTTTATTAGTTTTTAGTTAAAAATCACTTTTCTGGGCTTTACTATGAGTTTGTGTGTTTTTCTGTGATTTCAGGTATTTTCTGGCTGAAATTGAGGGACCTGAGCAAAAATCTGATTCAGAGACTGAAAAGGACTGCAGATGCTGTTGGATTCTGACCTCCCTGCACTCGAAGTGGATTTTCTGGAGCTACAGAAGCCCAATTGGCGCGCTCTTAACGGCGTTGGAAAGTAGACATCCTGGGCTTTCCAGAAATATATGATAGTCCATACTTTGCCCAAGATTTGATGGCCCAAACCGGCGTTCAAAGTCACCCTCAGAAATTCCAGCGTTAAACGCCGGAACTGGCACCAAAATGGGAGTTAAACGCCTAAACTGGCATAAAAGCTGGCGTTTAACTCCAAGAAGAGTCTCTACACGAAAATTCTTCATTGCTCAGCCCAAGCACACACCAAGTGGGTCCGGAAGTGGATTTTTATGTCATTTACTCATCTCTGTACACCCTAGGCTACTAGTTCCCTATATATAGGACCTTTTACTATTGTATTTGAATCTTCTGATCTTTGGAATCTTTTGATCACTTTGGGAGGCTGGCCTCACGGCCATGCCTAGACCTTGTTCTTATGTATTTTCAACGGTGGAGTTTCTACACACCATAGATTAAGGTGTGGAGCTCTGCTGTACCTCGAGTATTAATGCAATTACCATTGTTCTTCTATTCAATTCCGCTTGTTCTTGTTCTAAGATACCATTTGCTCTTCAACTTGATGAATGTGATGATCCGTGACACTCATCATCATTCTCACCTATGAACGTGTGATTGACAACCACCTCCGTTCTACCTTAGATTGGGTGGATATCTCTTGGATTCCTGATACACGATGCATGGTTGATCGCCTGACAACCGAGCGCTCGCCTGACAAACGAGCCAGCCATTCCGTGAGATCAGAGTCTTCGTGGTATAGGCTAGAACTGATGGCGGCATTCAAGAGAATCCGGAAGGTCTAACCTTGTCTGTGGTATTCTGAGTAGGATTCAATGACTGAATGACTGTGACGTGCTTCAAACTCCTGAGGGCGGGGCGTTAGTGACAGACGCAAAAGAATCACTGGATTCTATTCCAGCCTGATCGAGAACCGACAGATGGATAGCCGTGCCGTGACAGGGTGCGTTGAACATTTCCACTGAGAGGATGGGAGGTAGCCACTGACAACGGTGAAACCCTTGCTTAAGCTTGCCATGGAAAGGAGTAAGAAGGATTGGATGAAGACAGTAGGAAAGCAGAGAGACGGAAGGGACAAGCATCTTCATACGCTTATCTGAAATTCCCACCAATGAATTACATAAGTATTTCTATCTTTATCTTTATGTTTTATTCGTATATCACCCATATCCATTTGAGTTTGCCTGACTAAGATTTACAAGGTGACCATAGCTTGCTTCATACCAATAATCTCTGTGGGATCGACCCTTACTCGCGTAAGGTTTATTACTTGGACGACCCAGTACACTTGCTGGTTAGTTGTGCGAAGTTGTGATAAAGAAGTGAGATTGCAATTGTGCGTACCATGTTGATGGCGCCATTGATAATCACAATTTCGTGCACCAGCATCGCCTTATCTCCCGACGTAGATCCTCTTCTTTTTCGCGTTGATGTTGGGCCTCTTTCTCAAGTTGCTTTAATCGATCTTGAAGCGCCTCTATCACCCCTAGATTTGATGAATTTTTGTCCCAGTTGGGCTCCGGAGTATCTTTGAGTATAGCATCCACGTTCTTGTGCGGCGTTCTATCTTCCAAACCTGAATCGTGGTCATTGTCATGGTCGTCCGCCATGGTGATGGGATGACTTCCAGGTTCCCCGGCAACGGCGCCAATGTTCCGAGGGTTACCTGAAACTGTAGGTCGATCTCAGACGAGATCTTTTGTGCTGGTCGGAGCCGATGCGTCCGGCAGGTGTATAGCGGCCGGAGCTGGTGTGTCCGACTTATGGAATTGAGAATGCTGCTGATCCCTTGTCACCGAAGGGTGGGGGTTACCTGCAAGGGACTCCGATGCTTAAGTTAGCAAGGGTATTAAATAGGTATTGAGTAGAATCAGAGTATGAGTTATACCTGGGTACTCCAGTGTATTTATAATTGTGAGGAGTGACTTTCTGTGGATAAGATAAGTTAGTTATCTTATCTTATCTTTATCTTCAAGTGAGGTCATCTTATCTTCAAGGGAACCGCCCTTCTCTCTGTAGGCTTGGGCTGCCTTAGGATTTGGGGCGTGTTCCTCTATTTGGGCCCTTCTTTGGGCTTTCCTGGTGACTTGGCCGAGCTCTTAAGAAAGAGGTCGGGTTGTCCTGACCTGAAGAGGTCGGTCGCTTTGTCTGTCGAACATCCCGGGTCGGACAGCTCGACCCAGGGTATGAACAGTTACCATTGTTCACAGCTGTTCTGCCGTTACTGCAAGCTCTCGGGACATTTAATTACTGCCTGTCCTACTCGCCCACCACGTCCTGATCCACTCAACTCGTCTCCTGTCTCTCTTTCTGATATTGCATCTCTTCTTCAGCGTCTTCTCTCTGTTTCTGGTAATACCCCTGCTGCTTTTTCCACCCCTCCAGGTAATTCTAAATGGTACTTTGGCTCGGATTGCTTTAATCACATGTCTCCGTTGCATAATATTTTATCGTCCATGTCTACCACTACAAATGAACCTTTTGTCAATACTGCAAATGGCTCCCTCTTGCACGCAACACACAAGGGTTCTATATCCCAGTCAACTCTTACTCTTCCTGATACTTATTATATTCCCAAATTAAACTTCAATCTTATTTCTGTTGGACAACTTGTTGATCTGGGTTTTGAAGTAACTTTTTTCGTTTCTGGTTGTCGTGTACAGGATCCTCGGACGGGACAAATCATCGGGACTGGACGTAAGGTCGGAAGGTTGTTTGAACTCGAGAATCTTCATATTCCTCCTGTACCAAATCTCTGTGCTGCTTCTTCTCCCTCTACCCTCCACTTATGGCATCAGCGTCTTACCTACACCTCCTTAGAAAATGGCGTCCTCTTGTGTCTCAAGGTGTTTTAGGTCAGGTTCCAAATGAATTTTTGATTGCATTTCTTGCCAAACTGCCAAACAACCTGCTTTATCTTTTCACAATAATTCATCTCTTGCTTCCTCTCCTTTTGATCCCATTCACTCTGATGTTTGGGGCCCCGCTCCCACTGCCTCTATGGGCGGAGCTCAATACTTTGTCGTTTTCATTGATGATTATTCCCGTTTTACTTGGGTTTATTTGATGACTAATCACCATGAGTTATCTCAGATCTATATCAACTTTGCTACTATGATTAAAACTCAGTTTTCCAAGGTCATTAAGGTTTTTCGACATGATAATGCTATGGAATACCGTGATTCCAAACTCTTAGCCTTTCTCGCAGAATAGGGTACTTTATCTGAGTTTTCTTGTCCTGGTACATCTCAACAAAATGGTAGAGCTGAACGCAAACACCATCACATTCTTGACTCCGTCCGTGCAATGCTCCTTTCTTCTTCATGTCCTGAACGTACTTGGGGTGAAGCTGTTCTTACTGCTGTTCATGTTATCAATAGACTCCCTTCTTCTGTTCTTGGTAATGTTACTCCCTTTGAGCGTCTTTATCATACCTCTCCCCAGACTATAGTTCTCTTTGAGTTTTCAGTTGTGTATGTTTTGTTCTTCTTCAGCCTTATGAACATAGAAAACTTGAACCTTGGGCTCGTATGTGTTGTTTCCTTGGTTATGGCACTGAACACAAAGGTTATCATTGTTGGGATCCTCTCTCTAAATGTATTCATATATCTCGTCATGTTGTCTTCTGGGAGCACCACATGTTTTCTCAATTCTCATCCTTTGAGTCCATCCCTACTACTCAGTCACCTTTGTTTACTAACCCTAATGTTGATCTTTTTCCTAGTGATGATTCTACAGAGCCTATCTCGAGTGACCCTCCACAGCCTCCTGTTCTTCCACCTTCTCCATCTCTCGATGATTCTAGACCGGACGATGATCCTGCTCCTACCATCATGCCTTCTTCTCCCGCTCGTTCTTCTAGGGTAAGGAATCCACCTCCTCATCTTCTTGATTACCATTACTTTTCTACTATTCTTCATCAACATGAACCTAAGACATTCAAAGAAGCCTCCTCAAACCCAAATTGGCAACAAGCAATACAGGAAGAAATACAAGCACTTGAAAAAGCACACACTTGGGATTTGGTTGATCCTTCTTCTGATCAGGAAGTTGTGGGCAGTAGATGGGTATACAAGATCAAGACTCGCTCTGATGGCTCTATTGACCGTTATAAGGCCCGCTTGGTTGCTCAAGGTTGTATACAAGAGTATGGTATTGATTATGAAGAGACTTTTGCTCCTGTCGCTCGTCTTACGTCTTTTAGAGCTCTTCTTGCCATTGCCGCAGTTAAAAAATGGTCTCTCAGTCAGATGGATGTGAAGAATGTTTTCTTAATGGGGATTTGAAAAAGAAAGTCTATATGAAACCACCTTCGGGATATCCTTGTCCTTCTAATAAGGTTTGTCTCCTTTGCAAGGCACTTTATAGACTTAAGCAAGCTCCTCGTGAATGGTTTGACAAGTTCAGCACTACCATATGCAGTCTTGGTTTTACTTCTAGCCCTCATGAGAATGCCCTCTTCATTCATAAAAGCGAATGTAGAGTTGTTCTTCTACTTTTGTATGTTGATGACATGATCATTACTGGAGATGATGTTGATGGTATCTCTGATCTCAAGGCCTCACTTCACCGTACCTTTGAGATAAAAGATCTTGGTTCTCTCAGCTATTTTCTTGGTCTCGAGGTCATCTTCACCGATGATGGCATCTATCTATCTCAGGCTAAGTATGCTTCAGATCTTCTTGCTCGCGCTGGGATTACAGATAGTCGCACTGAGTCCACTCCTCTTGAGCCTAATGTTCGATATACCCCCTATGGATGGCACTGTTTTGGATAATCCAACTCTCTATCGACAATTAGTTGGCGGTCTCATCTACTTGACTGTCACCCGACCAGACATCATCTATCCGGTTCATGTACTTAGCCAGTTCTTGTCAGCTCCTCGTACTACTCACTATGCGGCAGTTCTTCGCATTCTTCGTTACATCAAAGGCACTCTATTTCATGGCCTTTATTTCTCTGCTTATTCCTCTTTGTCTCTTCAGGCTTAGTCCAATGCTGATTGGGCTGGTGATCCCACTGATCGTCGTTCTACTACTGGTTAGTGTTTGTTTCTTGGCGATGCTCTCATCTCTTGGTGTGCTAAGAAGCAAACGTTCACTGCTCGCTCAAGCACAGAAGCTGAGAACCGTGCCCTCGCTGACACCACTGCTGAGGTTATCTCGGTTCGTTGTCTTCTCAAAGATCTAGGTGCTCCTCAGTCGTCTCCTATTGATGTTTTTTGTGATAACCGCAGTGCTATTCAGATCGCCCATAATGATGTGTTTCATGAACGCACCAAACACATTGAGATTGATTGTCACTTTGTTCGGCAACGTATCCTTATTGATACTGTTCGTCTCATTGATATTGGAACACTAGATCAGACTGCTGATATCTTCACGAAAGCTCATCACCCGACTCGTTTCCGAACAAGTTGGTATCCTTAGCTCCCACTTGAGTTTGAAAGGGGATGTTAGAGAATCATTAGAATCAATTTAGATCAATTAGTATCGTCTAGTATATCTGTATATTAATTGTATGATTCTATCTTTTTATTGCTCTGATTCATTTACCACCTATAAATACCCCTTGTATATTGTACCTTTGATCACAACTCAATAATACACTTTTCAGATTACTCTCTCAGTCTCTTGGTTCTAACATAACCAATGCCACCAAATCACCATTTATTATATTCATTACCTTAGTTCCATATATATATAACCGTGATATTATCATTCATTTGGCCAAAGCCTTTAAGGGAATCAAAGAAAAGAGATTGAAATGTGGCTTGTATGCATGTATATACATGTATAACCAATGGCATCTATTAATGCTTTACAACCATAAATCTTTATTAATCACCATCATCCCTAATCATCTTTCTTTTAATTTCCCTCATACATCACTGAATTGAACTTGAAAGAAAAGAGAGAGTATGCTGCGAGTGAGAAGAACGAGAAACCTTGGCACCAAAAGCTTTCGGCTCTTGATTTCTTGAGATCCGTAACTCTAATAAAAAATTTAATCCGGTAAAAGTGTTTGTATCTCTCTCCTCTACGTGATGGTGTCATTTTTTTCGGTGAAAGTTAACGATGACATAGCTCTCATTCCCCTTGAGTTCGACCAATTGGAATTCTAGGAGACATAGACGATTTCTGATGTTTTTCTCTTCAGCAGCTCGATGAGAAAACTTCTCTGAAATCTTCATTGATTTTAATTTTGTACGGAGGTAGGGAGTTCGTTTTTAAAATTATAAGTTTTTAATTCATGAATGCTCAAAAGCTCAATGAGTAATTGTAAATAGTTTATGACAGTCTGGACTAATTGAATAATGAATTTGTGTTGGATTTGTGACTGTAAAAATAATTAAATTTGATGAATATGTGTCTGATTTCCTGAATGTTTGAGAATTCTAAAGATTCTTATTTACAGCTGGTTGTGATTAGAATTATCGAAACTGTGGCGGTGAATAAATTATGTGTATGTTTTGGAAAAATGATGTAAGAATTCATAATAGTGTATGAATGGAGATAAGTTAAGGAGTGACGAAAGTGAGGGAACCCGTGAGGATGGTGAAACCTATTTTAAGGAGAGGTTCTGCCAAGTTCCTGTAAAAAAAATATAAAAAAATGATTTATTTTGAAAACCTGATTTACAAGCTTATTTTGTGAAATAACTCTATGTTAGAAAAAGATTTGGTTTACATATTTACTCATAATTGAGAAAAGGATTTTTGTATTAAAATTTTGATTTATTAGAAGTGATCTTTGAGAATTAAAAATGGATTTATAATATTAAATTTGATTTGTTTGAATTATCAAGAAGGAATTTCTTAGAATTGAGGATGGTTTGGCAGAAACCTTTGAAAGGTGACAAAACCCGAATTTTAGAGAAAATGATGCAGAAATCTTTAGAAAACTCAAAGGCTTTGCTTAAACCGTTATTTAAAGAAAATTTGATTTAGGAATCATAATATTCAATTTTTGATTTATAAAGAAAATTATTATGTTTTAAGTTTAATCCATTAAGAAAAAATTTTGTTTTAAGTTAGGAATTGAGTTCGGTTTATTAAGAAAGTGACTTTTATCTTGAATAAAAGTTAAAGAAGTTTGGGTATTTGGAAATTAAAGGTTTTGTTGCTAAGACTGAAAGTATACCTATGAGGTGATGTGGAGGTAAGAGTGATCGATTATTTGGTGATGCGGAGGTATGTGTAATTAAGTGGTGATACGGAGGTACGTTTAATAATATAGTTACTGCGGAGGTGTGTATATGTAATTGGTGATGTGGAGGCATAATAAAGATAAAGAAAATAAGAAGCCATGTATGAAAGAGATAACTGGAATGGATAATGAATTATGAAAAGTGCTAATGCGTAAGTGTCCGCCTGACTAATAGCTTAAGATTGCTAATGTGGGAATGTCCGCCTAACTGATAGGCTAAGATTGTTAATTCGGGAATGTTCGCCTAATTGATAGCCTGTCTCTTACTGTGATGCCAAGATATCCTAATTGACATGGATTCGCCCATGATAATAATTGTGCCTAATTGATATGGTAAAGAGACCATATTTGGGGTTCGCCCTGAGTAACGTTGGGTTGCGGGTAGACAACCGACGCATGAGCTCATGGCCTGCTGATAAACCCCATTTTTAGGGTTTATCTTGTGTTAAATTTAGAGGGTTTTGTCAACTTTTCTCCCATTTATTCACTAAAATATCATTGTTTTGTAAATTCTCCTTTAATTGTGCTTAAGAGTGAAAACATGCTTTTTAGGTCTTAAAATAGCTAAATTTAATTCACCTTGATTCTATTAGATGCCTTGATATATTTGTTAAGTGATTTCAGGTTTAAGAGGCAAAGATTGGATTGAGGGAATGAAGAAAAAGCATGTAGAAATGGAGAACTCATGAAGAAATGAAGGAATCGCAAAGTTGTCAATCCTGATCTCTTCGCACTTAATCGATCATAACTTGGGCTATAGAGGCCAAATGAGGTGGTTCTAGTTGTGTTAGAAAGCTAACATCCGGGACTTCAAAATGATATAAAATTTGCCATAGTTTTCTGGCATTTAGGGATGCGTACGCATGATGTACGCGTACGTGTGGGAAGCTGCATGTGACTCACTAAAGGCAACTCGTTGCCAGCAATTTCTGAAGCATTTTTGGCCTAATCCAACTCATTTCTGATGCTATTTAATCCAAGAATTGAAGAGGGATGAACTAGTTAGTTACCAATTAGTTTTAGAAGTAGTTATAATTAGTTTCTAGAGAGAGAAGCTCTCTCTTCTCTTTAGAATTAGGATTAGGTTTAGATCTAGATCTACTTCTTCTCTTTTGCTTTAATTTTCCTTTTTCATCTTTAATTGTTCTCTTGTAGTTGTAGCATTCTACTCCTCTCGTAATTCTCTTGTATTGTTAGTTGTAGTTTATGAATTCTTTTGTAGATCTATATTTCCTTTCAATGCAATTTATTGTTTTCATGTCTTTTAATGCTTGTAATTTAGTAGTTAGTTGTCGTTGTAGTATAGTGGTAAGTATTTCTGCCTGTCACGCGGACGACCTGGGTTCGATCCTTGGAAACAGCGCCATTTTGATGAGTAGAAATTGAGTGTCGGTAAAGAATTTCACTAATGAAATCTCGTTGCTAATATAGTTTCTAAACCAACAAAGAATCCTCTCATACAAAAATTGGTTGTCACAAGTACAAACTCCAATAAAAATAACCGAAGTATTTAAACCTCGGGTCGTTCTTCCTAGGAATTGCAATAAAGTGTTCTTGTTATTGGCTATGAAGTATCTTTGGGGTTTCGAGATAGGAAACAAGAAACATAGATGGCAAAGGAAACAAACTAACAATTAAAAAAGCTCTTGGTAAGGTATGAGAACTAGAAGTCCTATCCTCATTATCATCATCAATTGTGATGAGAATTGGTCATTTTCTCCCACTTAGTTAACATCTTACTATGAAGGAAAGTCAAGTGGATACCAACTTGAGACCACAAGTCCTAGTCTAATCATGATGAAACACTAGCTTTAGTGATAATTCAAGTCAACTAGCAACTTCTAATTATCAATCAACAAGAGAGTTTGATAATTCAAGTCTCTCCAATTACTCAACCTAGGCCATGGGATGAAAAACCTAACTCATAACTAGAAGAAGCATTTCATCAAACACATAAAAGGCAATAAAGGCAAACATCACCTGCATAGGAAATGCATTCATTATATGCATTTGTATGAATTGCTTGAGTGTTCTATGTTTTGTGCTGTATTGTTTGTGAATTCCTTGTACTTAGTTTATGTGTGAACTGTTTATGTGCTTGTATTGTGTGTCTATTTGTGCTTGTTTGGTTCCTGTATATGTCAAGAGTTAAGATAGCCGAGAATTGATTACTGTAACTCAAAAACTGAGTAACGTAAATGGGAGTTGTTCAAATTAATATAAGTTGAAGAGAACGAACTAAAGTCTTTAAAGGAAGTTTTGAGGAATTCTAATGGAATTATTTTAAAGTTATAAAGCAATTATTTGCAACTTATTTCCTTAACCTCATGGCATTCACTGTCCCTACTGAGAACCTATGAGGACGAAGTTCTCACCCCCTACAGATTTTCTTCTCAACAACAGGTTCTGAAACCCTTGTCAACGAGCTGCGACCGGCCCACAGAGTTTTATATATATGTATTCATATTCTTTGGATTTTAGCTTAATTTTAGATTTTATTTTTCCCTCGTCATTTATTGTTCTAGAAATTTCAGAGGGATAGGGCTTGTATTTGAGAATCTTCGAATAAGTCTATGTATATAATATTATGTGAATATATGTATATATCTTTGTGATTGACTGATTAAGAGTAACTTTTCGTTTTTCTTAATTAAATTTTTGATATCGTATTCGCGAAGGCTCAATATTAAATAAATATAGTAGGAATTTAAAGAAATAGAGGTAAGTAGCACTCAAACTTTTAGTACAGTCATGAAGTGCTAAAAGTTAGCTGTTACACATTGGGCCTAGTTATAAAGGTCCTTCTTATGATAAGCTGAGGGTTAACTTATTAGTCGATCTCAAAAGGAAGTGTCAAATAGTTGTTGATAGTTATAGGTCTGCTTGGTGATAGGCAAAATTGTGATTTACTCTTTTCATAACTCGAACAATTTTTAGTAATGGCTCCAAGAACTTGGTGCACACTACTATGGTTCACTCACATTCTTCACAACTTCACACAACTAACCAGCAAGTGCACTGGGTCGTCCAAGTAATAAACCTTACGTGAGTAAGGGTCGATCCCATGGAGATTGTTGGTATGAAGCAAGCTATAGTCATCTTGTAAATCTCAGTCAAGCAGATTATAATGGTTATAAAGGTTTTCGAAATTTATAATAATTAAAGCATAAAATAAAGATAGAGATACTTATGTAAATCATTGGTGGGAATTTCAGATAAGTGTATGGAGATGCTTTGTTCCTGTTGAATCTCTGCTTTCCTACTACCTTCCTTCAATCCTTCTTACTCCTTTCCATGGCAAGCTGTATGTAGGGCATCACCGTTGTCAATGGCTACTTCTTATCCTCTCAGTAAAAATGGTCCAAATGCTTTGTCACAGCACGGCTAATCATTTGTCAGTTCTCGATCATGTCGGAATAGAATCCATTGATTCTTTTGCGTCTGTCACCAAGCCCAACAATCGCGAGTTTGAAGCTCGTCATAGCCATTCAATCCTTGAATCCTACTCAGAATACCACAGATAAAGTTTAGACTTTCCGGATTCTCAAGAGTGGCCGCCAAAGGGTTCTAGCTTATACCACGAAGATTCTAATTAAGGAATCCAAGAGATAAATGCTCGTCGAAGATAGAACGGAAGTGGTTGTCAATCACGCGTTCATAAGGATGGATGATGATGAGTGTCACGGATCATCACATCCATCAGATTGAAGTGCAGCGAATATCTTAGAATAAAAATAAGCATGAATTGAGTAGAGAACAGTAGTACTTTGCATTAAAACTCGAGGTACAGCAGAGCTCCACACCTTAATCTATGGTGTGTAGAAACTCCACTGTTGAAAATACATAAGTGATAAAGGTGTTCATTGGTTTCGGCCCCAGAGAGGGAGCCAGGATAACCAAGATGAAAATACAATAGTAAAAAGTTCTATTTATACTAAACTAGTTACTAGGGTTTACAGAAATAAGTAATTGATGCAGAAATTCACTTCCGGAGCCCACTTGGTGTGTGCTTGGGCTGAGCTTGAGCTTTACACGTGCAAAGGCTTCTCTTGGAGTTAAACGCCAAGTTGTAACGTGTTTTTGGCATTTAACTCTGGTTTGTGACGTATTTCTGGCGTTTTACTCCAGAATGCAGCATGAAACTGGCGTTGAACGCCAGTTTGCATCATCTAAACTCGAATAAAGTATAGACTATTATATATTGCTGGAAAGCTCTGGATGTCTACTTTCCAACGCCGTTGAGAGCACGCCATTTGGAGTTCTGTAGCTCCAGAAAATCTATTTCAAGTGCAGGGAGGTTAGAATCCAGCAGCATCAGCAGTCCTTTGTCAGCCTCCTATCAGATTTTTGCTCAGGTCCCTTAATTTCAGCCAGAAAATATCTGAAATCACAGAAAAATACACAAACTCATAGTAAAATTCAGAAATATGAATTTTGCATAAAAACTAATGAAAACATCCCCAAAAGTAGCTAGATCCTACTAAAAACTACCTAAAAATAATGCCAAAAAGCGTATAAATTATCCGCTCATCACAACACCAAACTTAAGTTGTTGCTTGTCCCCAAGAAACTGAAAATCGAATATGATAAAAAGAAGAGAATATATTATAAATCTCAGAATATCAATGAATATTAGTTCTAATTAGATGAGCGGAACTTGTAGCTTTTTGCTTCTGAACAGTTTTGGCATCTCACTTTATCCTTTGAAGTTTAGAATGATTGGCATCTCTAGGAACTTAGAATTTCAGATAGTATTATTGATTCTCCTAGTTAAGTTTGTTGATTCTTGAACACAGCTACTTTTATGAGTCTTGACCGTGGCCCTAAGCACTTTGTTTTCCAGTATTACCACTGGATACATAAATGCCACAGACACATGACTGGGTGAACCTTTTCAGATTGTGACTCAGCTTTGCTAAAGTCCCTAATTAGAGGTGTCCAGAGCTCTTAAGCACACTCTTTTACTTTGGATTACGACTTTAACCACCCAGTCTCAAGCTTTTCACTTGGACTTGCATGCCACAAGCACATGGTTAGGGACAGCTTGATTTAGCCGCTTAGGCCTGGATTTTATTTCCTTGGGCCCTCCTATCCATTGATACTTAAAGCCTTGGATCCTTTTTACCCTTGCCTTTTGGTTTTAAGGGCTATTGGCTTTTTTTGCTTGCTTTTTCTTTTTCTTCCCCCTTTTTTTGCCAAAATTTTTTTCACAGCTTTTTCTTGCTTCAAGAATCAAATTTATGATTTTCCAAATTGTCAATAACATTTCTCTTTGTTCATCATTCTTTCAAGAGCCAACAATTTTAACATTCATAAACAACAAGATCAAAAGTATGCACTGTTCAAGCATTCATTCAGAAAACAAAAAGTATTGTCACCACATCAATATAATTAAACTAATTTCAAGGATGAATTCGAAACTCATGTACTTATTGTTCTTTTGTATTAAAAACATTTTTCTTTTAAGGAAGGTGAAGGATTCATGGAATACTAATGATCATGTAGTAAAGACTCAAAACATAGACACACATATAGCATAAAAACCAAAAAATAGAGAATTAAGAACAAGAAAGTTAAGGAATGAGTCCACCTTAGTGAGGGTGGCGCCTTCTTCTTGAAAGACCAATGGAGTTTGAGCTCCTCTATGTCTCTTTCTTGCCTTTGTTGCTTGATCTCCAGTGATTTTGGTGCTCCTATCCTTAGTTGCTCCCAATAATTGTGTGGAGAAAAATGTATCCCCTGAGGTATCTCAGGGATTTCTTGATGAGGGAATTCCTCATGCTCTTGTTGAGGTCCATGAGTGGGCTCTCTTGTTTGCTCCATCCTTTTCTTAGTGATGGGTTTGTCCTCTTCAATGAGGATGTCTTCCTCTATGACAATTCCAGCTGAATTGCATAGGGATCACCTTTTTCTTGGCCACAACTTCATAGAAGTTGTCTTGATAGATTTTTGAGATGAATCTCTCTATCTCTCATGACTCGAAGGTAGAAGCTTTTGTCTTCCCTTTTCTCTTTCTAGAGGTTTCTCTGGCCTTAGGTGTCATAAATGGTTATGGAAAAACAAAAAAGGCTATGCTTTTACCACACCAAACTTAGAATGTTGCTCGCCCTCGAGCAAGAGAAGAAAGAATAGATGAAGAAGAATAAGATATGGAGGAGAAGGAGAGAGGTGTGTATTCGGCCAAGGTGGAGAAGAGGGGGTATTGATGTGTGAAAATGAAGAAGGATAGAGGGGTTTATATAGTGGAGGGAGAGAGTAGTAGGTTCAGTCATTTAGGGTGGGTTTGGGTGGGAAAGGGATTTTGAATTTGAAGGTAGGTGGGGTTTATGGGGAAGAGTGGATGGATGTGAGTGGTGAAGTGGTAATTGGGAAGAGAGATTGAGGAGATTGGTGAATGATGTTTGGGAAAGAGTGTTTTTGGATTTTGTGAAGACGAGAGAAGGTGAGTTGAGGTAGGTAGGGATCCTGTGGGGTCCACAGATCCTGAGGTAATTCTGTGGGGTCCACAGATCCTGAGGTGTCAAGGATTTATCATCCCTGCACCAATTAGGCGTGTAAAATGCCATCTGTATGCAATCCTGGCGTTTAACGCCAGACTACAGGATGTTTCTGGCGTTAAACGCCACTTCCATGCTTGTTTTGGGCATTCAGCGCCAATCTGCAGCATGTTTCTGGCGTTGAACACCACTTCCATGCTTGTTTCTGGCATTCAACGCCAGCTTCATGCTCTGTTCTGGCGTTGAACGCCAGCCAGATACTCCTTACTGGCGTTTAAACACCAGTAAGCTCTTCCTCCAGGGTGTGCTGTTTCTTCTACTATTTTTGATTCTGTTTTTAATTTTAGTAATTGTTTTATGACTCCACATGATCATGAACCTAATAAAACATAAAAGAACAATAAAAATAATGATAAATAAAAATTGGGTTGCCTCCCAATAAGCGCTTCTTTAATGTCAATAGCTTGACAGTGAGCTCTCATGGAGCTCACAGATATTCAGAACATGATGAGTGCCTCCCAACACCAAACTTAAAGTTTGAATGTGGGGGCTTCTCAACACCAAACTTAGAGTTTGGTTGTGGCCTCCCAACACCAAATTTAGAGTTTGATTGTGGGGTCGTCCAAGTAATAAACCTTACGTGAGTAAGGGTCGATCCCACGGAGATTGTTGGTATGAAGCAAGTTATGGTCATCTTGTAAATCTCAGTCAAGCAGATTATAATGGTTATAAAGGATTTCGAAATTTATAATAATTAAAGCATAAAATAAAGATAGAGATACTTATGTAAATCATTGATGGGAATTTAAGATAAATGTATGGAGATGCTTTGTTCCTGTTGAATATCTGCTTTTATACTGCCTTCCTTCAATCCTTCTTACGCCTTTCCATAGCAAGCTGTATGTAGGGCATCACCGTTGTCAATGGCTACTTCACATCCTCTCAGTGAAAATGGTCCAAATGCTCTGTCACAGCACGGCTAATCATTTGTCGGTTCTCGATCATGTCGGAATAGAATCCATTGATTCTTTTGCGTCTGTCACCACGCCCAACAATCGCGAGTTTAAAGCTCGTCATAGCCATTCAATCCCTGAATCCTACTCGGAATACCATAGACAAGGTTTAGACTTTTCGGATTCTCAAGAGTGGCCGCCAAAGGGTTCTAGCTTATTCCACGAAGATTCTGATTAAGAAATCCAAGAGATAAACGCTCGGTCGAAGATAGAACGGAAGTGGTTGTCAATCACGTGTTCATAAGGATAGATGATGATGAGTGTCACGGATCATCACATCCATCAGATTAAAGTGCAGTGAATATCTTAGAATAAAAATAAGCATGAATTGAGTAGAAAACAGTAGTACTTTGCTTTAAAACTCGAGGTACAGCAGAGCTCCACACCTTAATCTATGGTGTGTAGAAACTCCACCGTTAAAAATACATAAGTGATAAAGGTGTTCATTGGTTCCGGCCCCAGAGAGGGAGCCAGGATAACCATGACGAAAATACAATAGTAAAAAGTTCTATTTATACTAAGCTAGTTACTAGGTTTTACAGAAATAAATAATTGATGCAGAAATTCACTTCCGGAGCCCACTTGGTGTGTGCTTGGGCTGAGCTTGAGCTTTACACGTGCAGAGACTTCTCTTGGAGTTAAACGCCAAGTTGTAACGTGTTTTTGGCGTTTAACTCTGGTTTGTGACGTATTTCTGGCGTTTTACTCTAGAATGCAGCATGGAACTTGCGTTGAACGCCAGTTTGCGTCATCTAAACTCGAATAAAGTATGAACTATTATATATTGCTGGAAATCTCTAAATGTCTACTTTCCAACGCCGTTGAGAGCGTGCCATTTGAAGTTCTGTAGCTCCAGAAAATCTATTTCGAGTGCAGAAAGGTCAGAATCCAACAACATCAGCAGTCCTTTGTCAGCCTCCTATCAGATTTTTGCTCAGGTCCCTTAATTTCAGCCAGAAAATACCTAAAATTACAGGAAAACACACAAACTCATAGTAAAGTCCAGAAATGTGAATTTTTCATAAAAACTAATGAAAATATCCCCAAAAGTAGCTAGATCCTACTAAAAGTAGCTAGATCCTACTCATAAGCCACTCAAACTATCAATTAAGTAAAAAAGAAACAATTTTGCTGGTATATATCTTTTATAATAAACATCATGTTGATATTAATATTTTTTAATAGTTATATATGTATTTTTTTATTTTATTAATTAAAAATTAATTTATATAAATATATAATTAATTGATAATTATTATATTTTTATACAAGTATCGATAATATTGGTGTATGAATAATATTTTTTTTAAAAATTAGCTATAATTATTTAAAGTCAACTCGAACCACTTACTTAGTTCAATTAGTTAGCAACACGAGAGTTTATTTCAGATAAGAAAGACAAATTATTTCTTTTATAAGTGTAGTTTTTTGTTGTTTTTATTGGTGTAATTTTTATTTTAATATTTGTCTATTAGAATAATGCTAGGGAACCAAAAGGGTATTAGCAAAAAATCAGCTAAATATCTTTGGGTGAATCTAAAATCTCTACGAGTTAATATATATGGATGTTTCTTCTGCTAAGTATTATAATATTTTTTTTCATACTAAATAGATGTTCTTTTATATATTTTTTGAATTTCTTTGTATTACAAATGTGAATATCTCTATTTCTTTAAGAATTTCATCATTTTTTTTAAATTTTATAGATATTTAATTATTTTTGCTAAAATATAACTGGATATTTCTTTTGTTAAGTATTAAAATATTTTTTCATATTAAATGAATATTTTTTTAATAACACCCGTAATGGCCCCACTTCATACTCTCTAAAAACACAACCTTCAGAATCCACACTCTCTATTCAACTATGACCAAGCTGATCCAATATTCCAACCGGCTTCATCGGCTTCCTATGCACCAATTTCCTGCGTCGCGGCGCAGTGCAAGTCCCTGGACCTCTCTGAGTGCCGTAACAGAACCTGCCTCCAAACAACAACGAAGGAGACCATTACGCTCGGCTCCGTTTCAGTCCCCAATGTAGCCATCTGCTGCGGCCACAACAACGAAGGCTTGTTCGTCGGAGCTGCTGGCTTGCTCGGCCTCGGATGCGGCCCGTTGTCTTTTCCGCCTCCATGACTTCTCAGGCTCCCCCCCGCCCTCGAAATCGCTGCCGCCTTAGGGTCGAGCTCAAGTTCAACTCCAACTGCAACGGTGGTTCCGGTAACACATCTGGTTCGCGAAAGGGAAGTAGTTCTTGTCGACGGTGGCGAATCTGACAAACCAGATGTCGGTGATAGAAGAGGAGTGGGTCACAGTGGGGAGGTGAAAAGGACCTGACGGTGAGAAAGAGGGTCTGTGTGTGTGATTGTTAGAGGTGGGTAGGTTAATGTGAGAGAGAAAATGAAGGTTTTTATAGGTTTTAATTAGGTTGACCTAATCAAATTAAAAATTTTTAATTTTGAATTTAAAAAATTTAAAATTAATTAATTATTAATATAAATTAATGTGATTTTGTTTATCTTTTGACTGGTAACTTTTTGATTCCATATCTTTTTTCTTGTCTATTATTATACGAAGAGAGAGACTATTATCACACCTTAATTAATAAAATATTGCTTAATTATCTTAAATTACCTTTCTTTCTTTACACCTAAATTAATAATTTATTAAGTATAAATTTAATATTATTCAAATTTATTATCACTAATACTGTTAAATTAAATAAATATTATTTTTTATTTTTTTTAAAGAGTACAATAGTAAAAATACATAACATAAGTATATGGTATGTCATAATAAAAAAAGGATTAATTATGTTTTTGGTCTTATGGTTTAGTTTGAAAATGGAAATCGTTTTTAATCTTTTTTTATTTAAAATGAGCCCAACGTTTAATTTAATATTAAAATTACCTTTTTAAAAATAATAATTTTTAAATGACAAAAATATACCCGGCCATTGTACTGTCTTTTTCTCTTTAGACACCACCACCACCTCAGAATTGCTTCTTTTTTTTTTTTTCAAGTTCAACAACATCAAATTCTAACAACAATAATAACAATAAAAAAGCATTCGGATTCTTTGGAAAGAAAAAGAAAAAAATCCATCAATTAGGGAGAGAGAGAGACGAGCAATATACCGAGAGTAGTCACCAATCTGCTCCATCACTACTGTCTGCACTGCTGTTTCGGAGAAGGCGACAGTGGCACCCACATCTTGGGTGTTTTGGATTGGCACCCGGAACATCAAATTCAGCACTCTAAAGACCCAAAACCAAATTTCTCGCAAAGCTTCCAACTACCACCGAAGCGAAACCGGTTCCATCCTTAGAGAAAAACTTCTCCAACATTCCATTGGTGACGCAATTAGGATTTGTGATGGATTTTAAAATTTTATTGATAGAGGTCCCGAGACATGGTGGCAAAACATGAGGAAGAAGGAGACGACAGAGACTGGCTAAGGTGGATCTCGTAGAGAGCTAGTAGTGACAGATCTTGCAGAGAGTAGCACAACAATAGAGAAGGACGAAGGGGAAGAATGACGACAATGAAAGACTGCAAAGCATGTGATACACAATGGAGAGCAACACAACTTAGAGTAGACAGAGGCATTGTGACATGGCAACAAGCTAAATGGCATAAATCGAATAGTGCACTGCAACTCGACGGACAATAGCATTTATGAGAGATTGTGGCTACTAATTGCTAAAGGAGGCAAAGACCAGAGGAAGTGAGTAGCGGGGTGAAGGCTGTGTTAAGTGTGAAGGACTGAATGGGGGTGATGAGTGCAATTAAGGTTGTTGGAGAAGGGTTATTAGAGAAGGTTGGTATTTTGGTTCAAAGAATGTTTTTAAGACTAAATTGAACATTGGAGATGAATTTAAATACAAAAAAAATCTTAGGAACGATTTTGGTTTCCAAACTAAACCATAGAAACTTGTGAATTAATTCACAAAAACGAATCACATTTATGAGAGATTGTGGCTACTAACTGTTAAAGGAGGCAGAGACCAGAGGAAGTGAGTGGCGGGGTGAAGGCTGTGTTAAGTGTGAAGGACTGAATGGGGATGATAAGTACAATTAAGGTTGTTGGAGAAGGTTTATTAGAGAAGGTTGGTATTTTGGTTCAAAGAATGTTTTTAAAGACTAAATTGAACATTAGAGATGAATTTAAATATAAAAAAATGTTAAGAACCATTTTGGTTTTCACACTAAACCATAGAAACTTGTGAATTAATTCACAAGGACTGAATGGGGTGATGAGTGCAATTAAGGTTGTTGGAGAAGGTTTATTAGAGAAGGTTGGTATTTTGGTTCAAAGAATGTTTTTAAGACTAAATTGAACATTAGAGATGAATTTAAATATAAAAAAATGTTAGGAACCATTTTGGTTTTCACACTAAACTATAGAAACTTGTGAATTAATTCACAAAAATGAATTGCATAGGACTTGAACTAGGAACTTCCTGAAAAAGCCTCTGCATCCTTCCCACTAAACCAAACAATCTTCTTAATAAACAATGAGCTAATAATAATATATATAATAAGAAAATTCACATGAGAATGCTTCACCCTACAACCATACATTAATTCATATGTGTAACAACCATACACTAATTCATACGTGTAAGATTAATTTTATTTATATGTAACTTTTTTTAGATTAAACCCATTAAATTAAAAGCTAATAATATATATATATATATATATCATATTAAAGTAATAAGCTAACGAAGTTTATATATAATTTATTTAAATTTAAATAATATAAAATATTAAATAATAATTTTTATTTTTTAATAAATATTGTATTATAATTTTATATATTTATTTAATTATTATCGGATTAAACGATTCAGCCACTGATCCATCGGTTGAACCATTAACTCAGTGACCTAATAATTTTACCGGGTTAATTACTGGTTCGGTTTTGATAACTATGCCTAAAAATAACAGTTAACAAAAGAATTATAATATACAATATATATGTTCATCTAGCATTTTTTATTGTGCTTATGTAATTTAAACTAGTAGCCAGTAAGTCAAAATTATAAGAATTTTGCATGCTAATTTCACAAATTTTATGCAAAATTAATTATTTTATTTTATAATTATATACTTTTTTGGGAAAGATTTTATTCTAGCACTTAAATAAAAAAAAAAAGATTTTAACTATGATGCATGAATACAGGACATGACACGACACGAGACACGTTGACACACTATATTAAAAATCTTATGTGACATGGGATACGACATATATATAAAATATAAAATATTTTTTAGATAAATTATAATGATATATCAAAATATATAAAAATTAATTTTTTAACTATTTTTGATATGTTTTTTCAATTGTATAAAGTATTTAAATAATTTTGTTTTAATAAATAATAATATATAATGTTTTTAAACTCATTTCAAGAATACATATTAAAAATAATATGTGATAATATTCAGGTGTATTCAAATATGTTTGGAGAATTTTTTTTTATTTTTTATTAATACATGGTTGGACACGACAGACATGTGTGTCGGACGAGTATCGATGAGTGTCGTGTTCGAAATGTATCTGACACGAGAACACAGCAATTCAACGAAATATCTGTACTTCATAAATTTTTAAATAAAAAAATATATTTACATTGACTTTAATTTAAAATTAAAAATTATTATTAAAAGATTTTCTATTTAACTCAAATTTTTATGTGTAGAACAGTAGAAGAAATTTATATAATTTTTATTTTATTTTTGTCTTAAAGATTGTATTCATCCTTTTGTTAGCGGCTACAAGACAACAAAAAGTAATAGTATATATAAAACATTATAATTCCATAAATGTAGAACGTGCCCTTGCTTCCTCATTCCCCCCTCCCATTTTTCTCCCCTTTTGTACGTCTATTCTGTTTTCTCAGGATTTCAAATGCCACGACATAAAGTTTGCTATGTTATCATCGGGTAATTTATTAGGAAAGTTTTCAAATGATCCAGTCACCTTTACTGGAACTCTGAAGTGCCATGTACGGTAAGGTAACAGGTCAAAATTTTGTCTTGTAGCAGATTGTGTAATATCCATCATGTCCCTGGAAAAAATCGAAAAGTGACCATAGGGACAGGTAGCTGGCATGAGCTGCAACAAAAAATGAAGCCAGCTGATCTAAAATATGGCTCCACGGGCTTTTTTTTGAATTTTTTTGGTCGGGGATGCAGTGGGCCTTAGAAGAGCGAACCGGACGGAGTAGGGCAAGGTTAAATCATTTTGGTTAACAAAGAGAAAATGTTATCGTTTCCAAAATCCCCAATGACCAAGGTTAGGGTGAGCAGGCACGGGTGGAGTCTTGGAGGCTTCCCTAATCCATCATCGTGCTGCTTTTCTGTGGTTGCGTTCCTAGACAGTGTGTCCCTCAAGTTGTGTCAGGTGTAGCACGACGGTTTTGGGTGTCGCATGCGAGCCGTATCGTCGGCGTCAGATAGCTCACTCCATCACGCCGGGAGCAGCAGATTTGTATGTAAAGGTAGGGATTCACAAGTGCCGTTTCATCGTCGTGGTGCAGGGTCTTCATCCTCCGAAGGTCAATAGCCCATTTCCTGCGATGTAGTTCCAGACATTAGCTGTAGAAGAAACAATCTCCGATCGTTGGGGCGGTGGGAATTGATGTCGTGTTGCCTCTGTCATGAGTCCAATCGGTCATCAAGAGTCACCGTTAGTGGGGTCGAGGTCAGGTGAGCGTGCTTGTGCCATGTTTATTTATAGAAACTTGTTTCGTGAGCTGAGTTAGCAGCTGTGGCTCCATAAATTTATATCGCACCGCATCTGCCCTCAATATCAATATACCCCTGTTACTTTTCAGCTCACCGTTTAAATAGGTTTAGGGAAGACCTTACACCGTTCCTCTGTGCTTTTACCACAAAATAATTCCAATAAATCTACACCCTCTACATTTTTAACTATATATCTCAACGGCACTGCACCATGGCACTTCAGAGTTCCAGTAAAGGTGATTGGATCATTTAAAAACTTTCTAATCTATTATCTATCTATAAATATATAATAGTTAACTAGCCAAACAGTAAAATGACACACTATTTAGCATTGTTAGATAATTTCTAAGAAAGTGACAGGTGTTCCCAAACCTTTCTAACTGAATGAAGGATGTAGCGTTGTTTTGCACAATGGTTCTTCACGCAATGGAAGGGTAATTGAGCATACTGCAATAATTTGAGCGGGATCGATGGCAAATTTTGGGCGCAATTCTTCAAAAATTTTCAAATTTCAATCCTTTTTCCTATGTCTTATCTATTTCTGGCTTTCTCTCTTCTTTACCCACAAAAATCAGAATCACTCTCTTCCCTTCGACGCTCTTTCTCCTTTTCTCTCTTCTCTGATCGTCCTCCTCATTTTTATCTTCATCTCGGCATCTGAAAATTGTGTTCCAAGTCACGAGAGACAGCTGGCATTTGCTCATCAAAATAGAGCTAGAAGTTACAAATGTCGTCGCCTATAGGGCGCAGATGAAGCCTTTCTTTGTCACCACTGGTCAGCTGTGAAAGGAGCAGAAGCTAGCCGAAAAATTTGCAAGGTTCATCGTCAGCACTGGCACTTAAGGAGATAAAAGAGCCCCATTAAAAATCTCATCAACAATGTCCACTCCTCCTCTTCCTCTTTCTCTCACCAACTGTAGCCTTATTTTTTCTTGAACTTATAGCTTTTATGGCCTCAAGGAGCGATTAATTGAAAATAGAGTCTTACATCTTGCTAAAATCATGGTAATTTTTTTTTATTTTTTAAGAGTTTTGCATTTTTTTTAAAAGTTTTCATGTACATATATTCTTATTAAACTATGCATTTATGTTCTTATTAAGATTCATGTTTTGCTGTTCTAGCAACAAACAAAGCACAGAACAGAGTTTAAGAAAATATGAATTTGGGGATCATTGGAATCTTGGAATCGAGGACCGTACGAAGCCTCAGGTGTATAATGAAGAGCACGAGAATAAGGATCTTCAACAATGTGTCGCCGCAGCAAGAAACAAAAATTGAAGAACTGGCTGTCGAAAAAAAGGAACGGCCATGGAATCTGCTTCACGTCACGTGCCTAAAAGTAGGAAAAGATTCTTTCTTGCTTCTTCTTCGTCCATATGCACACTGTTTCTGTTGTTATTTTGAAAGAGCCTAGCAGTAGAAACTGCCATTTGAAGTTTACTACTTTGGGCAAAAACGGAAATTCTGTTTTTTCCTCTTCTCTCTCACTTGGTGGCTATTCTCTCTCTCTCAAAAAACCTCAAAAAACTGAATTAGGGTTGTGACACTAGGGTGCAAGAATATACCCCCAAAATGTTGGACTTGTACCTCACAAAGGAGAGAAAAAAACCCAACAAATCTCCCCCTTCTCGACTAGGTGGAGGCCCTCGCCATTCCGGCGATCAAACAACATGTTTCAAACTTTTCTCTTGACAATGCTTTTGTCATCATATCAGCACCATTGTCATCAGTGTGAACTTTCTCAAGTTCCAACAACTTAGAATCTAACACATCCTGTATCCAGTGATACCTAACATCAATGTGTTTAGATCTTGGATGAAAAGTAGAATTCTTGGCAAGATGAATAGCACTTTGGCTATCACACAATAACACATAACGGTCTTGCTTGAAACCAAGTGCTACAAGAAACTTTTTCATCCACAACAACTCTTTACAAGCTTCAGTTGCTGCAATAAACTCTACCTCTGTGGTAGAAAGTGCAACACACTTTTGTAGCCTTGACTGCCATGAAATAGCTCCCCCTGCAAACTTGACCAAATAACCTAAAGTAGACTTTCGAGAATCAATATCTCCTGCCATGTCTGCATCAGTAAAGCTAACTAGCAAAGGTTTCTCACCACCAAAACTCAAAATCAAGTTAGTTGTACCTTTGAGATATCTCATAATCCATTTAACAGTATTCCAATGTTCTTTACCTGGATTAGAGAGAAAACGACTCACTGTACCAACCGCATGAGCAATGTCTGGTCTAGTACACACCATAGCATACATCAAGCTTCCAACAGCTGAGGCATAAGGAATTTTATCCATTGCTTGTTTCTCCTCATCAGTGGTTGGACACTGCTTGGTACTCAACTTAAAATGAGGAGCAAAAGAACTAGCAACACATTTGGCATCATTCATGCCAAACCTTTGAAGCACCTTCTTTATGTACTTTTCCTGTGACAAATAAAGCTTCTTGGAATCTCTATAACGAGTAATAGTCATGCCCAAAATCTGTTTGGTAGGACCCAAGTCGTTCATAGCAAAGAACTTGTTCAACTGTTTCTTCAACTCATTAATCCTCAAAGCATTCTTGCCCACAATCAAAATATTATCCACATAAAGCAAAAGAATGATAAAATCATCATCAGAAAATTTTTGCACAATACACAATGATCTGAAGTTGTCTTACGGTAACCATGCTTCCCCATAACAGATTCAAACTTCTTGTACCACTGTCTTGGAGCTTGCTTCAACCCATAAAGACTCTTCTTAAGCTTGCACACAAAATCTTCCTTTCCTTTAACAACAAAGCCCTCTGGTTGCTCCATGTAGATCTCCTTATCTAAATCACCATGAAGAAAAGATGTCTTCACATCCATTTGCTCAATCTCCAAATCAAGAGATGCTGCTAATCCACGCACAACACGAATGGATGACATCCTCACAACAGGAGAAAAGATCTCCTCATAATCAACACCTTTTCTCTGGCTAAAACCTCTAACAACCAATCTAACCTTAAACCGAGGCTTAGAATTGTGTTCTTAATTCTTGATTTTGAATACCCATTTATTCTTCAAAACTCGCATACCCTTCAATAGCTTCACCAATTCATAGGTATCATTCTCAAGTAAGGACTTCATTTCTTCTTGCATAGCTTCAAGCCATTGAGCTTTGCTTTCATCTTCAACAGCCTCTCCAAAGCATTTAGGTTCTCCCCCATCAATCAACAAAACAAACTCATGTGGAGAATACCTTGACGAAGGCTTCCTCTCTCTTGTAGACCTTTTGAGTGCATTTGCAGGAATTTTCAAAGCTGGTTCTTCATCTTGATCATCATCACCAACTTCATCAAGTATTGGATCAACTGTTCCATCTTCACCTGCACTTGTATCATGCTCATTATTTTGAGCTTCAACTCTACCATCTTCTACCATAGGCATAGAGGGAGTAATATCCAAGTCAGAAAAATCATCACTAGGCTGAACCATTGGCTTCTCCGCATGATCAACATCCTTCAATGTTTGGTCTTCAACAAAGATAACATCTCTACTTCAAATCACCTTCTTGTTAACAGGATCATAAAACCTGTAACCAAACTCATCCATGCCATAGCCAATAAAAATACACTGCCTAGTCTTTACATCAAGCTTAGATCTCTCATCTTTGGGAATATGAACAAAAGCTTTACATCCAAAGACTCTTAAATGATCATAAGAAACATCTTTACTTGACCATACCTTCTCTGGCACTTCAAATTGCAAGAGAACACATGGTGTCCGATTCAAGACATGAACAACAGTGCTCAAAGCTTCACCCTAAAAGGATTTTGCCAATCCAGATTGTGACAATAAGCACCTAACTCTTTCAACCAGTGTTCTATTCATCCTTTCAGCCAAGCCATTCAACTGAGGAGTCTTTGGAGGAGTCTTCTGATGTCTTATACCATGCTCTTTACAATAAGCATCAAATGGACCTGAGTACTCACCACCATTGTCAGTACGA